>NC_140443.1:6432529-6595029 GCF_963576455.1 Neolamprologus multifasciatus | reverse complement strand
GTGCTAGCTGTTAAACAAGCGTGGAGTTTTGTGTCTGTGCACCTGTTTAAAACTGCCATTTTACCTTTGATATGGTTGAGCGTCACCCAGTAGTGTTCATCTGGACTGAATGTGTCCCTGGACCAATCCAAGAAGTCATGCGCTATCGGGCTTTCCAGAACAAAGTCCACGAAAGGCCTTGTAAGAACATAGTAGGCTGTTCCAAAATATAATTGCAGATTGTGTGGAGGAGGCCTTTTCCTCAGGCCTAGCCCTTTCGGCGCTACATGTGACCCCACAATCTCCTTGTACTGGCGTTGCGTTCTGTACATCATAGACATCGGTTGTTTGACCCCAGGTGTCATGTTTTTATCCTTCCATTGTTGGCTCTGCATGTACTGTACCAGTTCCAGGTTACTCTTAACAGGGAAATCTTGTCCACACAGATTCACCACCTTCTTCCAGTCTGTCTTGGATTTCGCTAGATCCTTCATGCAATTCAGATCTGCTTGCAAACGAGAAAAACCAGCGTAGGTCACAGTTTCACTGTGACTGGAGAGAAATGTATTTGGAAAGCAGCTGACTAGCTTCTGTACAGCCTCCCAATACTCCCGTGGAGCCTTAGCATCCACGTGAATGCAGTACACATTTTGTGGCATGTAAATTGCCCTCAAGAGGCGGATGAAAAGCTCCAGCTCTTTATGAATAGTCACAATGAAAGCTAAAGGGTAAGCCTCCTCTTCATGACTTAGAGGTTTTGTTATAAAGTGTAAATCTCTTTTCAAGTTTGAGCACGGCAGGTGGCTGTTTAGAATGTAGCTTTCCACCTGTAGACCAAAAAAGCATATATATGCGACTGTTACTGTTGAAACTCATTTTTAAATAGGAATGTCAATGTGACTGTGCTAATGCTCCTAACTGGTTGTTAGATCAAATGAAAATTTCATCTAGAGTATTTGTGCTTTTTATTTCTCAAAAGTAAAGAAAGGGTGGGGGGGGAAATACATACCTGGCAGTCACGGCTGTACCAATTTACTCCTTTCTTCATGCCTGGCAAAAAAGTTTTACACGCAGTTGAGAAAGGTTTGCAACTTGAAGATGGGGGAGGCTTTAACTCAGGTGGCGTCCTAGTCCTCAGATAAATGAAGGAAAAGATAATAATACTTATCCCGAGGCACACGAGGAAGCTGCATTTTGTCCCTTCAAGCTGGCACATAATAGCCCTGTTTCTCTGTAGTCTGCCAGTACCACCACAGTTAAAGCTTCTGCAGTGGAGACATCCAGTTGGATTATTTGCAGAAGGATCCTGGATCCTTGAGGAATATAAAATAGGGTTAAGTATTTAGGTTGGACCTAATTGATGAAGCTAGTATGTAATACATTAACTGCTGCTGCTTTAGTGCTTCTGCAATGTCTATGGGATGTGTTTCCTAGAACCACAGCTTGCAACACAGGAAGTGAATTAATTGCTGTTCTGTATTTGATGATATTACAAAAGCATGGCAAAGGTAATTGATATCGATCACTATGTTAGATGTATTTTTTATGATAATGCAAAGCAGTTCAGTTGCGGATAACTTGTTTTCATCTTATTGCTATGTATATTTTCAACGCGGCAAAGGGAAGAAGATGATTTAGTTCTTGTAAAACGTTTAACTGATCACTTGCAGAGGAGCGGTTTATTTGGGGGAAGTTCCCTGAAACTACACACTAGGGAGTGTAGTTTCAGTAGGGAGTGTAGTTTCAGAATTCATCAACAATGACCAATTACTTTACTTGAACAACAGGCTATCCTATTAAATCTCAGTGTCACATTCATTGGCCACAGTATTTTGCTACAGAGACTCATATATGCTTTTGTGTTAAAGGAAATGGTTTGCATTGCTTTTAATCATGACTTATTTGATGGATTCCAATGTTTGCATGCAAATGGGGAGTCGTCTTCTCACATGACAAGTTTGTTATTGAGTTACAGAGGGTTCTGTGCTGGGACCAATTCTGTTTACATTATAGATGCTTCCCTTCCCTTGTTATTAGACAATTTTGCATACATTTTCATTACAACACAGATGATACCAATCTATAGTAACCTCTGAAGCTGGATTACACAAATTAATTAGTTAAAGCAGCAGTCCCCAACCTTTTTTGCGCCACGGACCGGTTTATGCCCGCCAATATTTTCACGGACCAGCCTTTAAGGTGTCGCGGATAAATACAACAAAATAAAACTAGTACTGGTACCGAAAAAAAGAAGATTTATTCATAACGCACGTGAAAAGACCCGGGAAAACCGAGTTAACGATAAAAACGATAACAAAATAACCCTGAAAACCATACATTTCACACCTGAGCCTCAACTCTCGCGGCCCGGTACCAAACGACTCACGGACCGGTACCGGTCTGAGGCCCTAAAAATTTCTGAAACATGATGTCTAACCAGAACGCAAACTCTTGATTGGCATTACGTTAGCCT
The DNA here is from genome assembly GCF_963576455.1 of Neolamprologus multifasciatus. Taxonomy (NCBI): domain Eukaryota; kingdom Metazoa; phylum Chordata; class Actinopteri; order Cichliformes; family Cichlidae; genus Neolamprologus; species Neolamprologus multifasciatus. The sequence continues at coordinate 6,592,577 of NC_140443.1, read as the reverse complement.
CCAGTAACATTGTGAGGAACCTGGGAGTCATTTTTGAACTGGATATGTCCTTCCACGTGCATTAAGCAAATATGTGTCGCTGCTTTCTTTCAGGTGGAGTATTGTAATCCATTAATATCCGATTCTTCTAAACGTCTTCTTTTTATCTCTCTGGCTGCTCACAGTTTGTTCAATTACTCACTCATAGATCACTATCTACTCCAGTTAATTCTGGTGACCTCAAGGCTCTGTCCTGGGTCCTTTCCTTTTTATTATCTATCTCCTACTCCTAGGTGATATTTTCAAGAAGTATAACATGCAATTTCACTGCTATGCAGATGACACCCAGCTCTACTTATCTTCCAAACCCACAGGTACTCTCCTACCCACAACTATTTCTGATTGTTTAAGTGACATTAAGGTTTGGTTTACTCACAACTTTTTTAAACTTAATGGCAATCAAACAGAATTTATTCTAATAGGCACCAAATCAAAACTGACTAAAGTTCCAACCAGAAGTCTTTCATTATCCATTGATAACTCTGACAACAGAGTTATCAATGGACTCTCAGGTCAAGAGTCTTGGTGTCATCCTTGACAGCACTCTTTCCTTCACAGCACTAGGGCTGCCACAAACGATTATTTTGATAGTCGACTAGTCAACGATTATTTTTGCGATTAGTCGACTAATCAGATCGTGCGTCCGTTGGACGTAAAACTTACAGCTTATTGCACCAGCATCTGTCTGCTCTTATATAACTGTCATTAGCTTACAGCTTTAAGTGTTTAAGGTATGTGCTAACTAAAAATAAAGACAAGATGATAGTTTATTAAACTTTTAATGAAATTTGCAGATTGTCTCGGTGATGTTTAATAAACTCGGCCGTCTGCTCCTTGCTATCTAAAATATAACAGGACACCGGAATAAATTCTCGAGCATCTCACACTTCTGATAATCAGTTGTCTGCATGACGTTTATTCATCTGTGTAAAAACTATAACTTTAATCTCAGCCAAACCGATTTACTTGGGAACAAATAAAATACTGAAAAAAGCCAAACAATAACATTTTTAAGTTATCTAAGTGACTTATATATGTTTAACCTGAGTAGTGAAAGATGGCGGTGGGTTTGAAAATGATTTGCCGGGAGTCCGGTGTTCTCACCGGCTCTAATGAGCCTTGAACCCCGGCTAGCTATCGAGCTGTTGGGTAACAGACGTCTCCGAAAACGCTTTTTTGGAGGGGGTCTGAAGTAGCTCCTTTTTAGGGACTAAATCGGTGCGCTGTGATGCATCAAGCATTCCTTCTCTACTCGCCTCTTTTTTTTTTTTACTCCCCACATGCTTATATACTGTAGCTTATGATTCAGTTTTTTGGTTTTGTTCTGACTCATTGCCCTGTCTTTTTCCTTTCTATCCCAACACCCCCAACTGGATATGGCAGATTAGGAGCCAGGTTTTGCTAGCTGTTTCTTTCTGTTAAAAGAGAGTTCTACACTCCCCACAAACTGTTTGCTTACAGGGGACTTTTTAAGTTTTGGCGTTTTCTCCCAAATACTTTTAGGTCCTATGTAAGTAAACCTGAGTTTAATTGAAAAAAGTACAACTTTTTTTTTTTTAAATTTAAAAAAAGAATTTATACCCAAGTATCCTTTGGAGGGCAGAGAGAAGCTTTAGACATGTCTGAACACTGTTCTCTGTCACAGTAAACATCCTCACTCGAGCCTGTTCCTGAGAATTTATCAGCAGGCAGGTTTCTGATCTGCTGAGATTCCTATCCTTCTCATATTGCGACTAATAGAAAGAACAGTTTATATGTAGAAACGAGGAATAGCTTGCTGGTTGTTGGTTATGAGTTTGGGTAGATAAAAAAATGCTTTGGTTTCTTAAAATATTTGTTTATACATTCCTTGCAATGAAAATTTGAGATCATATTTAGATCAGCATGTTCGACTATATTTTGTTTCCGTGCAATCATTTATCACATTGCTGCTTTGGTCAGAGGCAACAGAAATAAACAGACAATAGCAGAATATGTAAAGAAAGAAAGACAAAGAAATGCCAAGCTTAGTGACCTACCTTTGATGCAGGTCAATCTGTACTCCTTATAGTGAAGAGGTCAACTTTTGTACATCAGCACCTGTTTGGGTCTTAATGACCTAAATTGCTCCTGTGAGTTATGTTACTATAATTCATTTGAAGTCCTGCAGTGAAGAGTCATTTCTTTTGGTGCCATCAGCAGCAGCAGCGGTAGTGTCAGCAATATATTCAAGCTAAATTGAATTGCTTTCTTGTATTCTCGTCAGGAGGTTTCTTTCTCAGAGCTTGATGTTGCGTTGTGAGTGAGCCACAGTGGTTTGTAATTGTGTGGAGTATTCGCTTGTTGTGTTTGCAGCTGATTATGTCTCTCCTCCCACAGCCCCATGAGACAAGTCCGGCCCTCCCTGGTTACTAGCATGAACACCCAATCGCACACCTGACATAAGGAGTCATATTCACACATTTCACACACACACACACACACACTCTCTCTCTCTTTCTTGCTCTCTCTCTCTCCTGCTCACTTGTGTATTGCATCAGTATTCTTGTTTTTTGCTTGTCTTCGAATCTCATTACCTCAAGTTTCTTCTTTCTTTTTTCCTCTCAGATAAGATCAGGTCCAGTTTATCTGCCCTGTTAATGGTGTGCAGTGTGACTCGTCTCTTGTTCACAATCTTGTTGCCTCTTGCAGTTACAAAAAAAAAAAAAAGATTTTGGTTGACTTGTTTACTAACTGACTTCATGCTAGGTTGTGTCATTTTTAGGGATCGTAACAGCAGAGTGACAGACTTCATAGCGGCCCACAGAGTTTATTTGCTGCTTGGTCAGCTCCCGAGATTATCTCTGTTGTGTTGAACAGAGCACATGGACACGGTCCACACCCAGTGAGCCTGCATTACAACCACACAATGGATCCCCTACTTGTTACTCAGGGGTTTAATATTTGTTTTTGAATATGGGTGTGTGTTTTCCTATTAAAAGCATTCATCCTGTTTATATATGTTTAGAGACACAAAAACCTAAGCCTTTTTCTTTTTAATCGCAAGACTTTCACAAATATGTAAGCCAATTTGTTTCATACAGGGTTCTCGTTAACCAGTATTATCCTGTATTTCTATTAGCAAACTTAACTGTTGTGGTTAAATGAAATCATAATTCAAGTGCTACTTCTGAAACCAAAGGAACGATGAAAACAACAGCAACAATGAAACAAATGACATTTTAATTTGGATCTGGAGCAAATATTAAACTTTTGATTTGGTGTGACAGAATGGTTTAAAATCTCAAGTGTCAAACTGTTGAAATAATAACATAGAATAACAATAACATTTCTTTGTCCTAGTCATTTCATCAATGTGTGCGTGTCTGACTGACTGTATTCGTGGCTTTTTGTTTTGTTTTTTCCCCTCTCATGCTTCACAGAGTTTAGCCAGTCATAGGCAGGCAGCATGCAAATAAAATGGAAAAGGGACGTGTCCCGACAAGGAAATTATCTGTGGGTTGATCTAATAGTTTTGTTATTTAATGTTGAGTTCTAGGTATGTTTGGATATTAATGGCTCATGGAAAAAGCAAAAGGCATATTTAAAAAAAGTTTTACCGCGAATTCCTGCAAAAGATGCAAACGAGCAACATTTAATGAACGTCCATTGAGAAAGTTAAAAAAACAAAACTGATTTGCAAGATGGATTGGACTACATGTACTTACACGAAGTGAAACTGAAAGCAGTCGCTTTTTCAGAGAAAATCATTTTAAACTAGCCTGACAGCCAAATATGTGTATTTCAAAATACCGTAAATGATGTTAATTACAATCAACTTTCAGTTTTGTTACTTCCTGTTTTGCCACAAAATTTATAATGCATATACAACCAGACAATGTTTTATCCATGCTAGCAGACGGCAGCTTTTAAAAGTGTAAGTAATTGAAAGGCACTTTTTTAATCCTCCTTTGCCAAGAAGCTACTGTCACTGATAACAGTTTACCTCATTCAAAGTGTGAATCTATTGAAAGGAGGCGCTAGCAACAGCATTATACACAATACTAGTAATAGAGAATTATACACAATAATAACACAATTAGCAGTAAAATAAGCTAGTCGTGTTTCCCTGGAAATTTCAAGTAAAGGTTTAACGTAACTCCTTAGCACTTTAGTTTACCTATAACTAAAAAAACGTTACTTTTTTACTCGTTCGGAGCCTGCATAGTATTTTAGTTAAAAACTTTTATTCCTTTTTCAGTAAAAATGAAAAAAATATTTTCTACATTGGATGTTGTATCTTGGGTCACGTTTTTTAACCAACCACTTAAAGTCCTGCTTTTCCACACCAGTATTTTCCATCCAAGACTTGCTCTATATAGAGTGCAGCTAGTGATGCTTGGTTGAGTGTTTACTTTACTTTAGGATTACACAGCACCATCCTTCATAGCTTGCTCTGCTGAATGCTGTGTTGTTTCCTCAAATAGTAAAACAGGTCTGTTGTTTCCACCTTGAGAAAGAGAGGAGGTTTATGTGCAGGTTTTGCAAAACATCTTGCTTTGTTGGGGGTTGTTGAAGTAGTTCCCTTTTTAGGTACTAAATGGTAAACAGAGGTTGACACAGAACTTGCTCATTGCTTCATGATTTCAGATGATATATGTGAAAGTCCTACCTCATATTTAATTTTAAAACAGTTGTGCTGGATAACAGTGCATTAGCAGAAATAACACTATATAGTGAATGTCTTCTGCCTTTACACTTGTTGCCAAACATGTTTGCCTTTTCTAAATCCCTTTAAGAGTCCCTTATCTGGAATATAATGTTTGTGTTATAGTGTGGGGATCCATTTAAAGATGACGATATTGTTGTGCTCAATGGCAACAAGGAGGAGGTGGACAAGCTGAGGGAGAAGATGGAAGAGAAGCGGGCCAAAGCTAAAACTAAGGTGTGTGACTTCTCTGCTTTTTGATAGAATCTGTCTTCACAACTACAAAACCCTGAAACAAGTATTCTTTGATTTTCAGAAATCAAAGAAGAGTAAAGGAACTGAAACGGTGTCAACATCAGAATCAAAAGGTTTGTGTGAAAGCCTAGTAAGTAGGTCATCGTATGTGTTCAGCATTTGCATGAACAAGGCCAACGAACTAGGAAAAAGGCCAGAAAATTTTCTTCTTCATTTGGATAATATTTTGAATGTGCTATAATGTACTAGCTGGGTTATTCAAACTTTTAACTCATAAATGTGATATATAGTGTGTGGCCAAGCAAATGTTCACTTCAGTCTAGTTAGTCATACTTTGTACATCAATGACGGACATTATTACTTTATCTTATTCTGGTTTTGCGGTAATGTATCAGGCTGGTTTTGTCATATGTCATTTACTGACATACAGTGTTTTTCATAATTCCTGTGCAAACCTAGATCCTGACACATTTCCAATAACACAGGATTAAGTGTAACTGTAAAAGATTAGTCATAGAAATAAGTAATATTGGCCAATATCAGCCTTGTTGACTGTCTTTCACCTTTTTGCATGGAAAGAAAAGGGAGGGGGGATCTTCCCACAGTTTTACAATTGTAAATAAAAATGTAAAAACTTTCCTATATTATACATTTCCTATAATTGTGAATGTGTCTTACTATTTCCAGTTGCCAACAGAAAACATTGCTGTGGTTTCCTGTTTTCAATAATAGCACAACGCTCTCAACTCACAAACAAGGCTAACTGAGAAACCCCAGAATTCGATTTGTTTTTACTCAGATTAACACTCCAATGCATAGCTGGACTGGCCATCGGGCATACCGGGCATTTGCCCGGGGGGATGGTGATTTTTCGTTTTTATGGGCAGATGTTTGGTTTTTTTTTTTTTTTTGGGGGGGGGGGGGGGGGGGGGTTCTTTACGTAACGGTATAAACAATGAAAGGTGGTGGATTGGCCAGATGCTGGCAGATGTGTAAAAATAACTCAACAGCTTGGTGGTGGCTATGGCGGAGCTTCCACAGATTCAGTAACATTAGCAAGTGGCTGGTCTCCACCACTTGGAAAGGTGGGAAAGGTGAGGCAGGAGGAGGCTGCTAAACAGCAGCAACACTTAAGGTTTATAAGTTGTTGTTGTTAGAATTTACTTAATATTACTTTCTAGTATCAGCTGGCGTTTGCTGGAGCCACAGCTGTAAAAAAAAGTTTTATTCTTTCTCACCTGTCTTTCTGTCTCCTTTCACTTTTTAAAGGTTGCCATGTTAGAAAAAATATTTGCCCTGCCATTGACGTGGTAAATAAATAGTTTATGAAAATACCACTAACTTTATTATTTTTAATATTCAGTAATGATCATGTCTCACCTCTAGTCTTCTCTGTCTTAATTTCAGGTTTCCACCATGTGTTGTAGATAGTTCAGGAGGTTAACTCAACCAAGCAGTCTTTGGGTTTCGGCTAAGTACTGTTTAGAATACCAGAATAGGGAGGATGGTGTAGGTTTAAGTTTATTAGATTGATGCATATATAAACCAACAAGACAGTGTACATCACTGTTACAACAGCGTTCGTGTTTTCATTCAAAGGCTTTATGGTTTTTCCTATAATACCTGTTTGGCCAGTCTCTAGTCAACATGCCCGGGCCGATTTTTTGTCCCAGTCCAACCCTGCTCCAACGTATTTCACTGAACAGTATAAGTCCACTCAACTTACACAGTCTAGGAAAAACATGGCCCAGGGGGTGGAACAGTTGTTTACCAGTTGGTGGGTCTGTGGATCAATTTGCCGGGCACTCCAGTCAGTGCATGTCTTAAAGCATACATTGGAATGTTTTTGTGGATGAATGTTTGACAAGGTATAGAAAAAAGTGCTTGTTATGAATGTGTGTGTGATTGGGTGAATGAGGGTTGTAGGAAGAAAGCACATTTAGTGCTCAGTTAAAAGGCGCTACATAAGTATTAGTGCTTTTAACCATTTATCCTCTGTCTTGCCTGATTGCTTTCCACACAGACGGCACAGTGTCTCCTCCCGATGATATAGCAGGAACAAGCTTGCAACAAAATGGTGGTGACAGCAGCCAGTCAGGTAAATAACAATACTTGGATCTTGTACGTACAGACAAATAGTCTATTGACATTGCATTGTCTTCACAAATCTCTTGAAGCCAACTGTTTTAAAAACATGAATGTGGTTTTCTGTATGTAATTCATTCAGCCTCTTTTTTATTAACCTTCTAAGACCCAGCAATGGATTTTTGTCCTCTGACTGAGACTGCTACATTAAGCACCATTTATGCTATCTATACGACTCCTACTATACTGTCAAGGGGACATGATGGGCTTTTTATTAATGCCACATTTGTGGAGGTTGCAGAGCACTTTCTTTTCAAAATGATGGAAATTGCAGCTTCCACAGATTGGCATACATTGTGATTCTATTGCTTACACTCAGATTGTTTCTTCAATTTGAGAGTCTTAACTTTGACTTTGATTTCAGAAATGTACAATAAGTTTATCCCTTCCAAAACAAAAATTGTATTCACTGTCCTTTGTATTGAACAGCAGGACTTACTACTTACATTTTCAACCAGTGTCCATACTTCCGGTAGCAGAAGGCAGGATGAAGCAGAAAGATAATTTACTCAGAACTATGGAAGAGGAGTCAGTGTTACTGCTGTCAGGGGATGAGGTGGACAAAGGCCAGACATCAGAGTAGGAAGGTGGAAGCTCAGAGGCTCATCATCTTTAAAGGAACTTACGAAGGGGTGGTGTGACTGTACCTACCATCCATAATAGGAACTGTTTAATGTAGGGTTCTCATTTTTAGGCATTTTAATATCTAGAAGGGGAAATAAAAACCTATTCAGTTGAATTCACACACTCACATTCCCACCAGCTAAGATTTTGATTTCTTCTCTTATTTTGTCAAGTCATGTAATTTATGCACTTACAGCATATATATTATTAAACTCTACATCTGCTATCTTTATCAATTCAATTTGGGTTACATACTGAAATTGGGTTGGAAATTCTATAGGTAACATGGTTTCCTGTTTTCATGTTACCTATAGAGGTAACATGAAAACGGGAAACCATTGTCTGGTGGTTGTGTGTAACAGAAAATAGGCTACCAGGTTATAGAAAAAAAATCACCACACAAACAAGAGGGAAATGGTCATTTCTGAAGGTGGCATTGGAACTGAAACATTGTTCAGTTTATCTGTTGTCACCGCTTGTAAAGATAGCTTAAAATCTGAATTTACTGGTTCCTAATTAAAGGCAATTCATTAAGTTGAGAGAGCTTCATTAACATTGGGCACTCTAAGTAATAATGATCTTAACGTCACAGCTAAGTGGAAGCAGAATAAAGCACTCTGGAAAGTGAATAGAGAATGCAATAAGGCTGCCATGAAGTATGATTGAAACCAGTAACTACCCACAACTTCAGAGCCTTAGCTTATACAATCCTTCTTGTGCATAATGGATGTTATCATTTTGCCAGGCTCCTCAAAAGATGGTATAAACTTTTAACTCTGTCTGAAATTTCACCTTCGTGCTCTAATGTCTTGCTCTTGTCCACCTCATTTCTTGACAGCTCTGAATTTGACTCCACTTCCACAATTAATTTTTTTTTGAAACAATACTTAAATTATCTAAACGGAAATCTATCACACATTTTTTCTTCTAGGGCTCAGGAGGTTAATGATCCCTGTTCAGTCTAATGTTCAGTGTTTTACCACTGATGTCCAATTAAAGTAAAATTCTACTGTAGTTAAAATGTCTATGAAGTGTTCTCAGTCATCCAGGTCATCGTAGTTTAAGGGGCTTGGAAAGAAAAGCGTCTGGACTTCTTTAAGTTTCCTTGAAGACATTTCACCTCTCATCCGAGAAGCTTCTTCAGTTCTAAGAGCAATTGGTGGAGAGTCCCAGATTTTAAACCCTATGGGAGTGTCCCCAAGAGGGTCATGGATCCCCTATTGATCCTCTACCTAATCACACGAGCCAAGGTGTGAAAACGAGTGTGGGTCCCAATCAGCCAAGGTTTTGGATGAACCCATTGTGAAGCCTAGCCCCACCCTGTCATGTGATTTACTGAGGTCAAATCTCCCAGGATGTGAGTGGGCGTTAAGGCGTCTAGGAAGGGATCTCAAAACTGGATTATAGATGGCAGACAGCTGGTGTCGTAAGCCACCGCTTCTGTTCGAGGATGGTCACTCACAGTGGACATAAATGGCTTCTTTCACTCCTCTTTCAAACCATCTGTCTTCTCTGTCCAAAATGTGAACATTGGCATCCTCGAAAGAGTGACCTTTGTCCTTTAGATGCAGGTGGACAGCCGAGTCTTGTCCCATGGAGGTGGCTCTTCTATGTTATGCCATCCGTTTATGAACTGGCTGTTTGGTTTCTCCAGTGTAGAGGTCTGAGCATGCCCAGTTCCCTGTACAGCATACACTACGTTGTTAAGTTTGTGTGTAGAAGTTTTGTCTTTGGGATGAACCAGTTTTTGTCTGAGTGTGTGGCTGGGTCTGAAGTACACTGGGAAGTCGTGCTTGGAGGAAACTCTCCTGAGTTGCTCTGATACACCTGCTACATAAGGGATGACAGTATTGTTGCATTTGTTTTTTCACACCTTGGCTCGTGTGATTAGGTAGAGGATCAATAGGGGGTCCATGACCCTCTTGGGGACTCTCCACAGGTCTTAAAATCTGGGACTCTCCACCAATTGCCCTTAGAACTGAAGAAGCTTTTTGGATGAGAGGTGAAACATCTTCGACTAAACTTAAAGAAGTCCAGACTCTTTCCAAGCTCCTTAGACTATTGTAGTTAAAGTAACATCTAATGGGTATTATCAACCTGTGGGAGGAACAAGTCCTTATTTTTAAAGATGCCTTTTTTTTGTCTCTTTCATCCTACTACTCAGCTGTGGCTGGACCCTCTGGATCTTCCAGCACGTCTAAAGCGACCAAGTCTTCATCAGCCTCTGCTACAAAGAGGTCCATCCAGGATATGAACGAAAAATCAGAGGCTTTTAAGTCTTTGTTCACAACCCACAGTTCTGCCAAGCGCACTAAAGATCAGACATCCAACTGGGTCACCCACACCCCTTATCACTTCTAATAACTACTAAAGAGCATAGATCACAGTTTCTAGATCTTTCCAGAAATATTAACATATTAAAATAAATCTTGCTGTGCATACAAAGCACACACACCAACCCTACATGACCTCAGATATTGACAGCGATATGTGGGCTAATTCCCAATTTCTCTCTCCAGTTCCCAGTAGCTCAGTGTTTACATGTTGTGAACATTTAGTTGCGGCTCCCTAAGGGGTTCTGAGTGTGTGCTTTGTAACTTAATTCCTCCCCATGGATTCCCTCACAACCTCTTTGTTCTCAGTCACAGGTGCTTGAGGAATTAATACTAGGATGGCTGTATTATCAGTGGCACTCTGCTTCCCCCTAATGGGCAGAAAATAGCTTTTTAATGTGCTCACAGGATTGCTGCATTTATTATAGTCCTTAGTTATGATAAGAAAAATGAAAAAAGACAAACTGCCCTTCATTTAAAAAAGCAGATCCTCATTAATTAGTATCTCCAGATTTTCCTTCCTCACAAAATCTAGTTGTATGTGCCTGCTAGCTATTTATTTTGGCTTTTTTTTAACAGGTGTAGCAGGTGACTTTCACTCACTTTTGTTCTTTTAATTAGTTATTTCTCAATTGTTCTTTGAAACGGGGGAAAAACTAAAGCATTTGGTGTATTTGACTCCTCTGATTTGCAAAATAACCACCACAGCCAGACCAACAGCTTTAATGCGATTGGGGAAATATACTCAATAACTAATGCTTTTTTTTGTTTTTGTGCATTTCTGTCTGGACTTTAATGGAAGACCTTTAAAATAAAAAGTTACATTGTATTATTGTCTCCAATTGAATTCATATTGAGGTTAAATGTGCTTGTATAGACAGTCAGTACATTTACAACATTTACAAAGAAATAAAAAAATGCTTTGTTCTTCCTTTTTGCTTTTTTTTTTGTATCAAGCAATGCCACAATAAATTTCTATTCACAGTATTTTAGTGTTGTTTTTATGGTGCAGATTATATTACATCTTTGTGTTCTCTCTTCTGTAACACGTTACCAAGTGCATAACAGAGCATTAATTATCCAAGATCACAAAAGCAAAACCAAATCCCTGTTGTGCACTTGAAGGGAAACATCACACCTAACACAAGCTATAAAGAACTCTGACGCAACAACAAGTCTCCCTGCAGTGATAATGTGGACAGTGTCATATTTTTGTAATTAGGGCTTGTATCTCACAGTAATGAGACAACCAGGAAGCAACTGAAAAAACAGACTCAGCATAAATCCACACAAAAAAAAAAAACTTTGAGTATTAGTGGCATTACTTACAGTCAGGGAAAAAAATATTTGAACCCCTGCTGATTTAGTAAGTTTGCCCACTAACAAAGAAATCATCATTATCAGCTATATTTTCAACGGTATGTTTATTTGAACACTAAGAGACGGAACAAAAGCAAAAAAAGAATGGATTTCAAAAAAGTTTTTAATTCCATCCATTCGCAATTTAATGAAGGAAGTTAGTATTTGATCCCTTTGCAAAATGTGCTTTAGTACTTGGTGATAAAACCTGTGTTGGTATCTTGCAGTTGGCCACAAAGTTTTGCACACATCTCAGGGATTTTGTCCCACTCCTCTGCAGATTCTCTTCAAGTCAATAATGTTTCGTGGCTGATGTTCGGCAACTCGAACCTTCAGCTCCCTCCAAAGATTTTCTGTGGGATTAAGGTCTGGAGACTGACTAGGACACTCCAAGACCTTAATATGCTTCTTCTTCTTGAGCCAGTCCTTTGTTGACTTGGCTGTGTGTTTCGGATCATTGTCATGCTGGAATACACATCCACGACACATTTTCAATGCCCTGGCTGACGGAAGGAGGTTCTCACCTAACCATCCTCCCTTTGATGCAGTGCAGTTGTCCTGTCCCCTTTGACAAAGTAAATTGTTTCCACCTCCACGTTTGATGGTGCGGATGGTGTTTTTGGAGTCATAGGCAGGAACCTTGGAGTCATTTTTGACCAAGACATGTCCTTCAACACACATATTAAACAAATATGTAAGACTGCTTTCTTCCATTTGCGCAACATCTTTAAAATTAGAAATATCCTGTCTCAGAGTGATGCTGAAAAACTAGTTCACACATTTATTACTTTCAGGCTGGACTACTGTAATTCATTATTATCAGGATGTCCTAAAACTCCCTGAAAAGCCTTCAGTTAATCCAAAATGCTGCAGCAAGAGTCCTGACAGGGACTAGAAAGAGAGAGCACATTTCTCCTGTTTTGGCTTCCCTTCATTGGCTTCCTGTTAAATCCAGAATTGAATTCAAAATCCTGCTCCTCACATACAAGGTCTTAAATAATCAGGCCCCATCTTATCTTAATGACACAGACACTATCTCTACTTTTAAGATTAGGCTTAAAAGTTTCCTTTTTGCTAAAACATATAGTTAGGGCTGGACCAGGTGACCCTGAATCCTCCCTTAGTTATGCTGCAATAGACGTAGATTCCCATGATGCATTGAGTTTTTCCTTTCCAGTCACCTTTCTCACTCACTATGTGTTAATAGACCTCTCTGCATTGAATCATATCTGTTATTAATCTCTGTCTCTCTTCCACAGCATGTCTTTTATCCTGTCTTCCTTCTCTCACCCCAACCGGTCGCAGCAGATGGCCCCGCCCCTCCCTGAGCCTGGTTATGCTGGAGGTTTCTTCCTGTTAAAAGGGAGTTTTTCCTTCCCACTGTGGCCAAAGTGCTTGCTCATAGAAGGTCATATGATTGTTGGGTTTTTCTCTGTATCTGTTATTGTACGATCTACTGTACAATATAAAGCGCCTTGAGACGACTGTTGTTGTGATTTGGTGCTATATAAATAAAATTGAATTGAATTGAATTTCTCTTCCTCCCAACATGGCGAGTTGAGTTGATGCCAAATAACTGAATTTTGATCTCGTCTGGCCACAACTCTTTCCCCCAGTCCTCATCTGAATCATTGAGATGTTCAGTGGCAAACTTTAAACGGGCCTGCATATGTGCTTTCTTGAGCAGGGGGACGTTGCAGGCACTGCAGGATTTCAGTCCTTCACTTCTTAGTGTTTTACCAACTGTTTTCTTGGTGACTATCGTCCCACCTACCTTGAAATCATTGACAAGTTCCTTCTGAGTAGTTCTGGGCTGGTTCCTCAACATTCTCATTATCACTGAAACTCCACGAGGTCAGATCTTGTGTGGAGCTCCAGAACGATGCAGACTGGTAATTTTATGGTTCTTCCATTTGCAAATAATCACACCAACTGTTGTCACCTTCTCACCTTGCTGCTTGGCGATGGTCTTGTAGCCCATTAGGTCCACACATCCTTGGAACACTGACATCCTTGGAAAGCTCTTTGGTCTTGGTCATGGTGCAGAGTTTGGAATCTGGATAGATTGATTGCTGCTATGGACAGCTATCTTTTATACAGGTAACGAGTTGAGAGGGCTCCTAATGTCAACTCATTACCTGTATTAAGAAATCTTGCTGATACTTGTTTCCTTCATGAAAATGCAAAGGAATTTATACCTTTACTGAAATGTGGAATTTTTTTTGTTAATGTTCTGTCTCTCACTGTTCAAATAAACCTACCATTGAAATTCTAGACTGATCATTTCTTTGTTATTTGGCAAACTCATGAAATTAGCAGGGGTTCAAATATTTTTTTCCCTGACTGTACAAAGTTAAGGTTTATAAAAACTGGACAAATTGATGGTAATAAAATACTCTGAGAAACCTCTGGTATCAACAGCTGATATCCAGAACCTGTGAATGTTAAATATGGTCTTTCTTGCTTCGTGATACTCTGTCAGACTTTTACTGCATCCTGAGATAATGTTTGCCGGGTTTTTCCTTCCTAATTTTCCATATAGGGAAACGCATGATTGGCTTGCAATTAGATGATTGACTTGTGTGATCCAGAAAATGTAAAAACTTTTTACCTTCAACATTTTATTGGTTGCTTTTAGTGCCATCTGCTATACAGTACTACCTCTGCAACAATCATTCTTACACACACACAGTGTTGGGGAGTAACGGAATACATGTACCGCCGTTACGTATTTAAAATACAAAATATGAGTAACTGTATTCCGTTACAGTTACCGTTTAAAAAGGTGGTATTTAGAATACAGTTACTTTGTTGAAATAAATGGATTACACGGCGGTACTTCCCTGTTTCATATTGTGGCGGGTCAGGACTGTTTGGGTTTTGTTTGACAGCTATGTTCTGTTGTTCCAGGTGGCAGCGTTACGGTTGCCATGGTTACAGGGTGACGCTCTCTTTCTGCGTGTTTCCTGGGTGAGAGAGGTCCTTTTGTTGTTGTTGTGCTAAGCTAATAGGCAGAATGCTACCGGTATAGCTCTAAAGAATATAGCATCATAGGCAGTGTAGTCCGTGCTGCAGGGAGAATGGACCGCCATACACGTTATGTGTCTGTGAGCGAGGGAGGGAGAAAAAGGAAAGGTACGAGCTGTCATCGAGCAAAAACCGGAGCTGGAAGCATGTAAATATAATAATAACCACTGCAGCCAAGAAGAGTGCCTGACGAACCCAGTTGTAAGTAAGCTATTAAGACTCGACTGTACACCGTGTTCGTGTTTTCCTCCAAAAACATAAGTTCCGTTGGAGCAGCCTTTCAACGCCTCTCTCTGTCTCTCGCTAGCAAAGTTGACCCAGACAACAAAGTAAAGCTAGTTTTCAGCTACGAGCCTGACACAGAACCCACCGTATTAGCCAGAGGTCTCTTTGCTACGGTTCGGAGCCGCGGACCTTCAGTAACAGTAATAAATCACAGCAATAGTACATTCATGTAGTTGTAAACAGCATGATAATATATTAAGTAATCCAAAGTATTCAGAATACGTTACTCTCATTGAGTAACGTAACGGAATACGTTACAGAATACATTTTGGGGCATGTATTCTGTATTCTGTAATGGAATACATTTTAAAAGTAACCTTCCCAACACTGCACACACATATGTGAAAATGGCAATAAAAAGTAATATGCCATGCCAATAAGCTATTTTTCTCACTGCTGAGGTAATCATGGCATGTAATGTAAATACCTAAATAACTTAAATAACTGAAAATTAAGTACCGTAGACGTAATATGTTGAGCTGATCTCTGAATAGGTCCACCCAGAGTAGCTACTTACTCCACAGCCACTACAAAACAGGCTACTACTGCAGTCCTGTGGTAATGAAAAGATGCGGCCCCTAGGTGACAGCACAGGCACAAGTACTGCGCTGAGATTTTATACTCGGCGTAAAGAAAACAGCATACAAAGGGTGTACAAAGCATGCTTCTCGTTACACCACAAATGATCAAATTATGGTGGCTAAAACTTTAGAATAACAGAACTGTTTCCATCCAGAGATTTTCCTGGTAGTCTGCGGTTTTCTTTCTTTCACGTTTGGATCACTTAGTGCGGCATTTTATCAAACAAAGCATTCAACACTGATTAGGAAACAAGCATTTTAATTTAGTTGATAGTTATAATAAAGACTTGCGAATGAAAAAAAATATTTATATTTATTATTTAGGCCTCTTTAGTGGTCATGGGGCACTATAATAAAACTAAGTTGGTGTTTTGTTGCGTTTTTTTTTTTGGAAAGATATAATAAATACCAACTACACGGAACAATTTATTGTTTGCTTATATTGGTTTGAATTATTTCACCAACACATAACGTCAGATTTGCTAAATTGTAGATTTTTTTTCCCTCCACCCTTAATTTTTGTTTTACTCAAGAACGTAACAACAAAATTTATATATTAGAAAATCGTTATTTTTTAACAGTAGCACACGATTTTAAATTAAGGTCTTATTGTTGGAATTAAATGAATCTGGGGGAAAATGTGTGTCATTCCACCATTTTTTAAAAATCGATTAAACAGGTGTCAGACCACAGGTAGACGTCTTTCCCCCCTCCCGAGATGAAGATATACCAGCTGCATTCTTAACCACACAGCAAAGACACTTTGATCTGTTCTTTAGTTTAAGCTGAAATCTTCTGGAGATCAGATAACAGATATACACCTTAAAAAGCTTCAGTGGCTTTTGAAAGCAGATTCTTGTGGTCACCCCGAGGCGCTGTGGCTTTAGGGCTGGGCTGGAATGGCCATATCTTGAATTTTCCATACTTCTTTTTTCCACGTATTCATTCATTTTATCCTCTGTAACTTTATTTTATTTTATTTTTTTTACACTCAAAACTAGAATGCAATAATAAGTTTAACTGTAGTACTGTCTCGGTTATAAGTCTAATTCTGTGCATCAGTATATGTTTATTTTCCTCAGTGTTTTTTTTTTTTTTAGTCTTTCGTACCAGCTTTCCTCATATTAATAAATTAATGTACACGTTGTTTTACACAGAACCGTATATGCAATTTTCCATAAACGGTTTGGCGATAAATTTTGATTTGTCCACTCAGGTGCAGTTCACTAGAGTGCGCATGCGTACTGCAAAGCAGTCAGGTGAAGTCGGCAATGTAAAACTCATGGTTTCACTCATTCGCTGCAGCTCAGCGGGATTACTGCGACTGGAGCCTTGCAGATGTCTGTACTGGAGAGGATAGACTGGAGGGTGAGTTGGCTGCCTCCTGTATTTTCCTCTTACAGATGATCTAATTTGACCAAGCCTGTATCGTGTTTATCGCTTTTGTTTTATTACTTCCCACAATAACAAGGAGTCAAATTAGGCTGGTGCTGTTCGGGCCCGAGTCCCGACACACTCCTCACAGAGCTCGATAGACGATCAGCCTCACTTCATCTTAATATAGGTTAGCCTAGAGTCCGTTTTTACAGCCACACTCTTAAAAAATTGAACAATGAATTCATGCACTTCCACCTCTGTCATTAAATTTAACAAGCCTGACTAATTACAGCTGTAGGGTATAAAATGGCAACTTTCAAATATCAGAAGCTTCACAGGGTTTCCCGTAAAAGTCACCTTGCAGATCAGCTCCGTTTTGTCAAAAACCACCTTGAAGATCAGGTCCCTGTCAGAGGGCGCAGGTAGCATTGGGAGATTGTTGCGTGCGAGAGGCCACGGAGTGAGAAATAAGGGTGAGAAACGAATGCAAATTGGTTGACATCCTGCTTGAACTGGACGGAGGCCTGTGGATTATCTTTTAACCTTCGCTGATTTAACTAGTAGCTTCCAGTTAAAATAACCTGAATATAAAAGGAATTTAAATTGCACCATGTTTGAGTTTGAGTGAACTACGGCATCAATAATATCCAAGCATATGAAAAGGCTAATGTAAAATGTAAACTTATAATTCTAATGCACTTATTAAAAAGACTAAATTTATTCGTTTAATATCTACATCAGTACTAACAGAAAAGTAAACTTACGGAGGGTCTTTCTTACACTGATCACTTTAAAAACAGTCTTCCTCAGAGTAGAATATAAACGTAAACCTAGTTTAGGCTATATTAAGTCAAATTATAGCAATCATAGATCTACTCGTAAATATATATATATATTGTCTAATTTAATACGTTTGCATTGTGCAAACGTGCGCTCTCGTTAACCTTAAGACTGAGTCCCTCCTTATATAGCCTAAACCTTTACAGCAGCCATTTGGACACGACGTGTTAAGTCACTACAGGTGTTACTAATTACAAAATCTTCATTAATGTCATTAGTAGCGGCTGTGTTTGTACACTGCTTCACGTCAAAATGGTTGCTGCGGAAAAGGTCGGTTACAAATTCGTTTTTATCCCCAGCTTAAAGTCGCGCGGCGCCATATGCGCTTTTTGAATAACCTGTGATTAATGCCAATAATAACAAGGCTTAACTCTATCAGAAACTTTGAGTATTTTCGCTTGAGGCTACTGGATTCAAACCAGTGGAGCTGCTGATGGTTAAAACTGAAATAAAGGTTGAAATGATTGTTCAGTAAAATTGCTGATAGGGTACTTTTTCCACCTCTTCAATAATTTCTGCAAACAGTTTAAGTTATATAATTTTAAATTGAATTTTTTGGGGGGGGGGATTACAGGAGTAGATTTTACGCCCAATAAAGTTCTTTCTTTCTTTCTTTTTTTCTTCAGTTATGAACACATATTGGAGCAACTTCAATATTACTGTCGGGGTTGTTCACTTAGTTGTTTACTCACTTGGTTAGTAGACCTATCAATACAATGCAAATTTTGGGTGTTAAAATCAGTTCATAAACCAGCTTTGAACTATATTTCTTAAGTCTGGGATCAAAGCAAACAGGCGGATCACTAGGCAGAGCTGAGTCATTGGCTTCTGTGACACTTTGTGTCCGGGCACGGGTCTATTTTGTCTTCACACCTGACAGCTGAGTCGGCTGTCATTAAAATGACAAGCTGAGCATCAGGATTTTTCAAAACCTTACCGGTCGGCCAAGCGTGACTAACTTTCTTAGGTCCGTCCTGTGCCTGTTTCAACACAGAACAACATTTAAATTTGGCATTTATAAATAAATAAATAAATAAATTGTGCTTGGCATCACAACAAGGCAAAGAGGACAAAAAGGGGCGGACTATCACAGCTGGGTGGAGAGAAGCCACGGGATGTCTGCACGTTAAGTTCACAAATTAAAATCTGACACGTACTGGTTTACGTATCAATTGATAATGCAAAACAAAGTGATAAAATGCTAGAGCAGCCTCGGGGTGGCATAATACGATTTGAAGAACTGATAACAGGTGTTATTTTTATATCATGTATTTCCCCGCTCAAAGTCTGTCCTACTTGTCTTTTGATTAAAACCAGAGTTCAAAGAGCCCTCCTTCCGAGATACTATAAAGCTCAACAAAAATTTAAATGAAGTTAAGAAAGGGCTGCTTGCCGAAATCCTTTGAGCTTTGGAGCTTTTTGAGAGAATAATGCGGCTAAGCCCTCGGGCTTAGTGCGGTTTGAAACGTACCACTGATTTGAAACATCAAAATGTCGCGGGCCTGTTGAAATACCTGTTACTGAATTAAGCAAACTGTAAGTACGCCTTGTCGTGGGAAAAAGGTGGTCTTTGAGATTATAAAATTATCCAGTCGGTCAAAGCATAACCACAAGGTTTTAGGAATATAAAGGAAACACACAATAGCTTTGCTCAGTTTCCTATCACTGCATTTATGCGTAGTACGTATGCAGGCCAATAATAATTGACCCACATACTACTGCTACTACTACTACTACTACTAATAATAGGGTTTTATTTTTAGTGGTGGTGGTTTTAAGAACACGAATGTTAACTTTTGTTTTTGTTTGTTTTTGTTTTTTTTACCTCAAATTAAGACGTTCTCATGAGAAGGCTATTAAAATTAGCAGCTCAAACCGAGCAAAGTGATTGGTCTCTGGAGGCAATACATTGTGTAAAGCCTGCGTACACTACATTACAAGGTCTCGTCAAGAAGCTCTCATTAACGTACAGCAGTAACTGCAACGTTTTCACAGGTTCTGTCTCATAGTCGTAATATTTTACATGAGCACATTGTCCTGCAGTTCAGTAAAGTGCAATTTTGTAAATATATAAAACTCAAGAAATTATTTCTTTGATGACTGGCTAACAGAGCTCTGCCCAATGAATCGCTTTAAAGCCCAAGAATATAATCATTAAACACAACACAGTGCCCTGTAAAATTAAAGGTTCAACTACCCATGGGCCCGAGGAGATAAAAGAAGTAAAGGTGTTAATGAGAAGCAGCATTTGCTGCAAGACACGAGGAATAGGTTAAAAAAAAAAAAGAGAGAGAGAGAGGAAAATGGATGTAGACTACACTGGGAATGTTTAATCCTTTTAATATTTGACGCCGTGCAAAGACGCGCCACAGACGGACCGAATTTTGATTGGACAATCACCCCGCCAATCAGGATTTATTTTTTATTTTTTATTTTTCCAATTCACTGACATCATCGGACAGGGTGACGCCCACTGTAAGTGGCTGTGCAGATATAGTGAAATGCTCATGTTTGCACCAATAAGGCTGAACAGCACTGTTTTGTCCATAAGAGGGAGTCAAGTTTCTTATGAACCCACTTTCACAACAGAAGTACTGAGCGCCTTGGCAGGAAAGGGGGGGAATATTGCCTGACAACGATTATTTTTCTCTCATAGTGGCTGTGGAAACTCATATCTGTAGTTGGATACTCAGTCGGTAGGTCAGTTCGCCCTTCAGCCTTCGCCTACAACTTTGCCTCCTGCTGCAGTTGAAGAATAAGCGGGTTCATGACCACCAGGAAGCTGTTAATTTCTTCATACCTGGATTAACTCGCGGGCTTCTTTTCCCCCATTTTTTTTTCTTTTACATTTTTTTTTTTTTTTTAATTTGCAAGAAAGAAACTTTTTCCTCAGCCAAAATGTTGTGGAAATTAGCCGACAACGTAAAATACGAGGATGACTGTGAGGTGAGTTTCGTAAGAGATGGCCTCCACTAAGTGAGATCAGTGGCACCGAATTTAACGGCAAGAAGTGGGTGCTGACTTTTAATCCTTTGGGCTGAAATAATCACGGTAAAATTTCGGAAGGTGACTCATTAGAAGCAGCATGATGTGCTGCACCAAGGGAGAGAAGTTAGAGTAAAGTTTCGCGAAACGGTGAAAACAGGATGTCGTTGTCAGAGTTAAAGCGGGCTATGATTCCTTATAAAATTAAAGTGGGATCGTGTTCTTATTATTGTTACTCTATATACAAAATAAAATATGATAATAATAATAATAATAATAATGCAATAATCTGAGACGCTGATTGCTGCTGAGAATATTTGCATATGCTTGCAATGGCCACTAAGTACTAAGAAAAATTCCAATTAACGGTCTCCGTTATTGTTTTATCCCGTCTAATTCCCATTTTTCAGTAGACATCGTGCCAGCGAATAATCTGACATTTTATCTCCTTGAGTGACAACCTGCCATGTTGTTGGCATCTTTCTCAGCCGCCTTGTCTCCTCCATTCCTTAGGAAAGGCACGATAGTAACAGCAATGGGAACCCACGGCTGCCTCACCTGCCGGCGGTCAGTCAACACCTCTACAGCCCGTCTACTTCCCTCTCACACTCGGCCAGTTCAGACTTCCAGCCCCCTTACTTTCCTCCTCCCTACCAGCCTATCTCGTACCCGCAGTCTAGTGACCCCTACTCTCACCTCGGGGACCCTTTCAACATCAACTCCATACACCAGTCGCCATCGTCGAACCAACAGCAGCCGTGGCCTGGGCGGCAAGGCCAGGAGGGGCTCGGCGCACACGGGAGGAGCGGACTCGCGAGTCAGATCCTAGGCTTGGAGGGAGGCTCGTCAGGGGTTAGGAGGGAAGGGTTCCGCCGACCGGAGCTGCTGTCTCCACACGCTCACAGTCTAGAGTCGTCGGTTATTGGCGATAATATGGGAATGCATGACATGGGACACGGACTGGATGATGTTCAAGTAAGTGGATTAGATTTATATAATCACTTGACATTATACTTTTGAGGCAGAGGCGCGCAAAGACTGAGGCTTATGTGTATAAATGTTTGTGTGAATGCAGTCGAAGTAGTGAATATACTGAAAAGCCGTAAATGGATGCATTATAGTGTTTTATTGCACTCGCCTGTCATATGGGGATTTAAAATCTCCTAAATGTTAATATAACCAAAGGTCACATATATTCAAAATGCTTCCAAGTTAAAGGTACAGTAGTATTAAAAAAAATTATTATAAAATGTAATATATTATGTTATATGCTTTGCATGAAAGAGACAGAAGATAATTACTAATATCGAGAAAATACCCACCTTAGGAAAAAAATAGTCTAGCTCAAGCATCTTATAAAAACAGAGCAATGTATGTGTTTACTTACTGCTGCTTCTTTTCTTTGTTATCAGCAAGTAGACGACCACAGTATAATTATGGCAGATCAGACGGTCATCAAAAAAGGTGAGTTGTGACGTTTTTTGTTTCTTACTTTTTGACTTTTTAACCGTTAGAGCAATTAAAAAAGAAAACTGAAGAGGAATGCTTTTGTGCAACAAAATATGTGGTAATTACTAAAAAATGCTGGCCCTTCATTTGTTGAACTCTATATACTTGGAAATGATAGTGGCATGTCAGAGCACTCAGTGAGAGAGTAAGGAAAGGAGGCGTCTTCTGTTTGTACTTACACTGCATACAATGATAATCCATGCGATGCACTTATTTAAGCCCGATGTGATCCTTAGCCTATTTTGTTGAAGGTGCTTGAATGGATGCCCAGTGGGAAAGAACTGATCCCCTTTCATATTCATCAGGCTACAGCTGACATGACATGGAAATTGAGCAATCTCACAAACTGTGTTGACTGTGAGTTCCAAAGCTTTGGATCATCTTTAGGCGTGTTAAGCTCGCAATTGCAGCTCTTTTCAGTTCATGTTAGCAGGAAATTATGAGTTGGTCTCGAAGCTGTGTTTGGCTCTGCAGAACCAGCTTTTGGGTGGGTGTGGCATTAGGCTTGCATGTGAAGGACAGTTTAGTAATTTGTTGAGACTTGAACTGTTTTGAGGGAGAAACTTATTCCTGCTGTTTTGTCATCAGGGCTCTATTAAACAGACTTAAAGTGAAAGATGAACCCAAGGAACATCATGTGGACAAGTAGAAAATATAATTTGCTTAAGTAGAGTTAAGTTTCATTTTAAAATGTAACCGTCACGCCTTAGTTTCTTGTTCACATGTATGTTAAACATCAAAGTAAAATTGATGTTTTTGATTTGCTGACAATGTCATATTTTGCAGTACAGTGCCAAAGTTTTCTTCTTTGAAAGCATACTAGCAATTATAGGGTTGCTTTGTAATATTGCAATATTACAGTACATAACAAGCAGCACGACATTTGCAGAGTGCAATAAACCAAACAGTCTGCATTTGTTACGTAAATCAGTGATTGCTTATTATACTGTTCCCAGGCTCAAGGGCACGCTATGGGCAATCTAGGGTTTCCACTTGTAAACAATGGCATGTCATTCCCAGTGATTTGCCGGAGAGGAGATTTAAAGCAGTGATGTGACTTTGTCATTTCTGTCTCAGTATTAGGACTTCGAGGTGGCAGGAACCTTGATCGCTTACAGAGGACTTATTATCAGGGGGGAATTTTCGCGGGTGAGGATGAAGATAGCTGTTTTGTTTTGTAGTGTGCTGTACTGTTTTGTTTGTCTGTCAGTGCTTTTGTTGTGGGATGACATTTAAAAAAAAAAAAAAAATCACAATGTCTAGCTCGATCAAAGACGGTGAGACCAATCAATTCACGGTTCTGAGGTTGTGGCTTAGATGAGGGACGGTCTGTATGTGCGTACCTGTTTGTGGATGGTGTTTGACGTGAGGGCATCATAGCTGTTTAACCATCAGGCACCCGATGTTTCCAAAACCACACATTTCAAAAGGCTTTAGAAGTTTTTTTTCTTGTATATTTTGGCACAGCAGAGACTGGCTTTCCTCATTGGAGGAGAGCAGCACACGCATACTCCTGCTCGCTTTTCCGCACAAGACACAGAAAGATCAGAGCTTATGCACATAAACAGGAAACGTAGAGATTGGTTTGTCTGATTTATTTTTATTTTTTATGGACCGTAAGTCTGGAATAAAGATTGACAGTAATTAACAAATCTGACTGCCCAACCACAATCTGTTTTTATCTTCTTTTGCACTACTTTAGTATTTAGCTTACAAACATTATTTTCCTCACTCTCCAGGGCCTGTCACTCTGCCTAAAGGAAACGCACTGGGTCTTCCCTTCCAGAAAGAGTCCCTGCTGGGCATGGTGTCAAATCCCACAGAGGTGTTTTGCTCCGTACCAGGCCGTCTTTCCTTGCTGAGCTCCACATCCAAGTACAAGGTTACTGTGGCTGAAGTCCAGAGACGTTTGTCACCCCCAGAATGCCTCAACGCATCGCTCCTGGGTGGCGTCCTACGCAGGTCAGGGCTCGGTCTCATTCCACGTCACAGCTAGACAGCATTTTCTTTTTCCTTGTGGTTCGTAAAAATCTTTAACATGACACGTGAATACATTTCTATTGATTCGCAAAAAATAGGATTAACTAATCCAAAATGATTTCAGTTGTTCAAAATTTCTGGTTTCTGCAAACTGTTAAGACTTTTCTTATCTCAAAAATAAACCATCATTAAGCTGTGGAAGGCGTGGAGCAAGTGATCTGTAGGCTAAAGCTTAGTAGCCCATGGGAAAGGCTCTTTTTAAAAGCACAGCTTGACTCTGTTGCTCCGGCTCATCATTTTTCCTCTTCTTTATTTTTTGCAAGGTTTGTGACATTCTTTGTGTTGTGTGCAATTTTGTGTTTAGTGCTTCCATTGGGGATAGGTTGCGTCAACATTGTTAGTACCTACCTATTGTGTGCCTGTGTACATGACTGCGAATGTTAAAGTGTGTCAGAGCAGTTGACCTTATGGCACACATGGTAGTGCAGCAGTCTGTCGAGGGACTTCGAGGTTACAGTACATGGTTAACACTCCTGACTGGAGCATTTTGTACTTGGAGTGCACGTTTACCACTTCCCATGTGCCTGTATTAATGCTGACATGCACCCACACACCCACATATACAATCTCTCTTTTTTTTTCTCTCTTAAAAGTAGGTCACACAGCAATAGGACTATCGTTAGTAGTGGGACAAGAGGGAGAAGGGGTGGGGGCACTCAAACACACATGTCTCTCCAAAGATGCGCCCCTTCTCACCGACCACTGAGGGGTAGAGCTTGTCTGCCAGTCATGCAGAAAACTGAATTGGCTATGGCAAGTGGAGAGTTCAAGAGCTTCTGAAAATGCATTTGAGTTATTCCTCTCTGCTGTGCTTTTGAGTGGAACATGAATTGTTTCAATATTTTATTTTAGGTCAAGAGAATCTTCTTGTAATTTCTTTTCAGAAGTGTTTGATGAGACTATACACATGAATGTGTATTACACAGGTGTACAGTACATATCTTCTAACTCTTGGTATTTCTTTTAATTTACGGTCTCAAGGGGGATCAAATAAATAGTCATAAATGACACAACAATCTTTTAAAACTCCACTGATAATTTGATGAAAATGTCAAGACGATGTGTGAATGACCTCAATTTCTTTTTCTCCTCATACAGAGCCAAGTCAAAAAATGGAGGCCGTTCTCTGAGAGAAAAGCTGGACAAAATTGGGCTTAACCTGCCTGCAGGAAGAAGGAAGGCAGCTAATGTCACTCTACTTACCTCACTAGTAGAAGGTATGACACATCAGTCATTAGCCCACAGTAAATTCTCGCACTATAATTACGGTTTGCAGTGGCTGGAATGTCGCGTTAGTAGTATGAGAATGTGGGAATGTCAGTGTATTGGCATTGGTATGTGTGTTTCACTTGTGAAAAGGGTAACTAAAGGCAATGTAGCTGCAACCTTTTTTTCCCCTGTGTTTAATGTGCCAGACTGTCAGCCTATTATTTTGGTGAGTCATAGTGGTTTGGAAAATTTAGCCAAAATTAGGTTGACTGAACTCGTGTATAAAAGACTGAGATGACCATTTCCATCCGAAATACTAAAAAAAACCAACAAACCTCAGCACTAATTCTGTTACTCCATTGAGCATGTTGTCTTGTATTACCTAGTGTGCAAAGTCACCTCTGAAACTCAGTTGTGTTAGGGAAAATTAATTGTTCCGTATGATGGAAAGAATACTACCAGGCCATACAGCCCTGATTTTTATTGTGACTGTTTTCTGTTGCTGTATAGTTTGAATGACAACGGCAGTCATACCTCAGTCTGTGACATTTGATTCTACTATCATCCCAGTATCACTTTAATCACATTTACCTGCCGCTGGCTATAGAAAGATTTTTTTTTTCCCCCTCTCTCACTCCCCACATGCCGAATTTTTATAAATGGGGTGATGATTCTGTGCAGGAAGATGACTGGAGGCCTGTGTTATTTAGAGACCTTCAAAGCTGAATTAAGCCTTGTTATCTTGTGTTCGGCTTGCCAGGAGGGCCAGCTGACCTTAAAGCTTGTGCTTCTGAATAGCTGCCAGCATTTGAAGACTTGTACATGTCTATCAATAAGCGGTGTTGTTGGCATCTCGGGGCCAGTTTTGGTAGCATTTATTCACATAAACCCTTTATGAACATGCAAGTCGAGCCACCCCGAAGACAAAAATGTATCAATCTGCATAGCTCTTCTTACCTAGAGTTAGAAGAATGACTGCAGATGATTATTCTGCAGTTCAGCTGCTTCACGTCTTGTGCCTTCATGCTTGTGTATATCTGTTTGAAAATGGGACTATTCATGTAATGCTCTTAAACTAATAAATTGCTAAGCTGTCCAGCAGCTTAACAATCTAGTATGTCAAAGGATATGTTGTTATAATATCCGTCTAAAGACTAATATTAATATGTATTAGTAATATATTTATTCGCAAGTATTAATTTGTGGTTAGCAATAAAGTTGCAACTTGAGTGTTTTCTTGGATCTACAGAAAACCTGTTTTTGTTTTGGTTTTTTTCTTATATGTAATATTATCTTTTTCTTTTTTGTCTTAGGTGAAGCTGTTCATTTAGCAAGAGACTTTGGTTATGTGTGTGAGACCGAATTCCCTGCAAAGGCAATTGCTGAATACCTGGGTAGGCCACATGTGGAGCGGAATGAGGTTAACTCGCGCAAGAACATGCTCCTTGCTGCCAAGTAAGTGTATTTTCAATCATTGTTTTAATTTACATGCATTTAAACACCTAGCAAAGTGGGATGTAGCAAGACAACCTTTTTCAAAAGCTGGTTTTATAGTATTTGATCAATAGAAAGCTGTATTTTCGAAATTATCTGAAGTATTATCCATTTTCCAATTAGGTCACGAATCTGTAGATATTTCACATCCTTAGTTATTCTGCTTCTCTACCTACAGGCAAATCTGCAAAGAGTTTACCGATCTGCTCACTCAGGACCGCTCACCTTTGGGCAACGCTAGGCCCGCTCCCATTCTGGAACCTGGAATCCAAGGCTGCCTGACTCACTTCAGTCTCATCACTCATGGCTTTGGCTCTCCAGCCATCTGTGCTGCCATGACCTCGCTTCAGAACTACCTGAACGAAGCGCTCAAACAAGTGGACAAGATGTACCTGAGCTCTGGTAGCGACACCCAGGGATCCTCAGACAGTGGAAGTAAATCTACTGACAAAATGGACAAGCACAGGAAATGAGAGCTTAAAGGAGAATCCCTACGAACTTGAGATTCCCAGAGTCCCTTAATCTTGCTGCCCTGACTTCCCTTTTGGACCTTTTTAAAAAAATCAATATTTGGTATTGTCTTTTTGAGAGCTGCATTTGTGTGTGAATGTGTGTGCTCACACTGTAAATTTATAGTTTGACAGGTTGGGGATTTTTAACAGCCTGTCACAGCAGGCTACAAATCAGTTACTGTTGGCATGTGTGTTGAATGCTCTGGATTGGTCCTAATGGGAGCCCGCTCTGTGAAAGAGTAAAGCCCTTTTCAGACATGGCATGTGTGGCTTCTTCTGTCTGCTAAAGCAACAGGATTGTCATTTAGTGATAGTTCACTTCTATATTAATGTTTGTCTTGCCTTCATTCACACAAACCAGGAAGAGGAGAGCAGCATGGCATATGTTATTTTTCAGTCCTGCCATTATGAACTGGTAAGGTTTGTGCATTCAGTTCTCTCTACATTTGCCACGGACAGCAGGGTCTGTGTGATGCATGCAAGTCGGGGAGAATAGGAAAAAAGTATACATTTATGTTCATATTGCTGTTTAGCACAGTTGCTATTTGTCATAAGCTAGTGAAACTACAGCCATGACTTTTACAGAGAAGTTACCAGGATGTGCATTCATACACCAAAGTAATGCGATAAAATACTGTTAAATTCCTAGCAAGGAGTACATGCCTAAAAAGGGGATTAATACATGCCGCATCATGCTAACCACTATGCAGTTACATACAGTTGCAAGTGGCCTACTGCTATAACCACAGGGCCTGCATTTTGTCGAAGAAGAAGAGGGGAAACAAAATGCATTCTGCGACTATTTTTCCACCTCCCTTGTCTTTCTCTTTTTTTTCCTCATCTTCCCTAGAGGACATCATTTCAAGATGACTTTCTGTGGCTGTGAATTCCTCTCAGTTTTCTCCATCCTGCTCAGTCTGGGGGCAAATCCACTTATTTCCTGTGTCTCAATTGACTTGCAAAGGACAGTTATGTGTGAGAGAAAATCTACTTAGTTTTCTTTATTTTTGTGCTTTAGTTGTACCATTAATTCAGAATGGATCCAGTGTTATTGTGTTTTTGTTCATGGGAGTTGATTTGAAGCTTTGAAGCTAGATGAGAAAAGACAGTTGGTTTTCTCATCTCAGCCTGTGCTCTTTCAGAAACCAAAAACTTTAAAGTGCCCCCACTATGCCAATTTAGAGGCTCATTATTTTATTTGTGTGGTTGTATACTGCTACAGCACATCTCTTCACCCTCTGAAACACTCAGTATTAGCGGCTGCATTAGGTTTTAGTTGACTGCTTATTCTTTTTTTTTTTTTTTCTTTTTTTTGACGGCATGCCAAACTAGCTGCTAGGTGTGCATTATGGCACCATGTTACATAGTGATGTAAATAACAAAAAGAAAAGTCTGGACTTCAAATTATGCATTTCAAGCAGTTTAGCAGCACTGTTTTTTGCAGGAGAGAATAACTCACTTTGATGTGGACTTTGCAAACCCTTTTTCTCATGTGCAAAAATGATTTTACAGACTACATGAGAGATAAAATCCCAGAATGCATAGCAGGGGCACTTTGAATTTGCTATGACAGAAGCCTCCTCAGTGTTTGTGGATTACCGGCGTTGCCATGGATCCATTGTTACTCAGTCTTACAACACATACAGTACATAGTCGTGAGAATTTTTGTTTGTTTGCTTTTACTTATTAATTTTTTGTGAACAAGTTATTCATTAAAACAACATCCAAATTGACACTAAGCTACCAACAAGCTCACTTCTGCCAGGTTGTGTGTTGGTTGTGAGAATGCGTGCGTAAATGTAAATATTTCTTTTAAAAAATGTTTTTAGAAATTAAATTCCAAGCATAGAATTTTATCCAGTGTCTTGTCCTGGATGTAAATATTTTCTAATTTATGTTGTAATTTAATGGGCTTGTGTAAATAATGGTATCAGTTTGGTGCATAGCTTAACTTTTTATGACGATGTGTTAAACTTTTGTAAATCAGTTAGGTTTTTTTTTTTATAAACTAGACTTTAGAAAGTGGGGATGATATACATTTTTGAAAATATGTTTTAAAAAAAAATGCTGTTTTAAAGTTTCAGGAAAAAAAATAAATGACAGCCTCAAGCCTGATTTAGTGAGTCAGTAATGTTGCCTAGGCCACACACTTACTTTTTTTTCTTAATGGATAGCACTTTTGTTCTGTAGCCTCTTTTTTCAGCAATATCACACAGACGATGGTTAAGTCATGTGTTGAAAAACTTTCCTATTAATAAACGGCAAAGAAAATCCCCTAGTAAACTAATGAGAACAGTAGCCATCATTATGTGCTCTCACTTAGCTTCACAAATAAGCTGTGTTGCTCAGTAAAAGC
The DNA here is from genome assembly GCF_963576455.1 of Neolamprologus multifasciatus. NCBI lineage: Eukaryota > Metazoa > Chordata > Actinopteri > Cichliformes > Cichlidae > Neolamprologus > Neolamprologus multifasciatus. The sequence continues at coordinate 6,562,941 of NC_140443.1, read as the reverse complement.
ACAGACCTCAAAAGTACATCATGTGATGAACAAAGAAGTGCAGCTTAGAGAGGACAAATGGGTTGTTTATGTTAAACTTGGAAAACTATTGAATCGACTGTACTAGCCGTTCAGCATTCAACGTCTATCCTCTGCAGCTTGCCAATATTTCCTTTACATGTTTGGAGCAGGTGTGATATTAAGTGCCATTAAGCCTACTTGCAAGTTTCTTGGGGAATAATGAGATGCAAATTTGTGGCTGCAGCAAAGAATTTAGTTAAGAGAAAAGGAAGTTATGCAGAACTGTCTACTTGTTTCATCATCACTTGTCTGTTCAGGCCTTGCTAATTTCAGAGGTTCATCTGTGTTTCATGTAGTATGAGGGGCCATACAAACCAAAATTCATTCTTTCACTCTCACACATACATATATTTTCACTATCACATAGTTTTATTCTCCTGTTTACACACATTTAACACACAAATTGCAATATTGTGCTCTCTTATACATGTATTTTAATGTACATATTTACAAATTTTCACTCTAACACACGTGCATTTTCATTTATGCATTCCTACATTTTGCTCTCATTTACATTCATTCAATATGCATTTAATCTCACAAATAATATATGTATGTAAGAAGAGAATGCATACATGTCTGAAGAAAATATATGTATGCAAGAGGATAATGTATGTGAATGAAAGAGTATAGTGGAAACGGAAGGCTGGGTGTCTGTACCGCTGTGATTGGCTGAGAAGCACGCGCGGGTCACTTTCAAGTGTCTGACAGCATGGAGGGAGGAGAAGAAACTCGAGTTCTTCAGCAAGCTATCTATGGCGTTATTTTTGTGCCACTATTCTGAGCGCACGTAAAAAAAAAAAAAATTGCAGGTGCAAGTGTTGCAGCTTGAAAGAATGAATTTTGGCTTGTACGGCCCCTCATACGTAGGAGTAACACTTATATGAATCAACATAGAACATATAGCTGAATTGAAAGGTATAACAACGGCACTGAAATGCACAAAAATATATGACATCAGTGTTTCTCTTTATGTTTTATATTAGCTTTTGGGGTCAGTGGGTGAAACGAACATTTCCCAAAAACCAAGCCACAGGTTATAAAGGAAGCAGCAGCAGCAACTACCTTGCAGTTAAACAAGTATCAGCCTCTCCCCTCAGAACTTGTTTAACCAGACCTGTCAACGCAGTGGCTCGCTGCCCTCACAGCAGTTGACTTTAACTGCCTTCAGTTATTCGTGTTAGCTTGTGTGCTTGGCCCTGAAAGGGTAGATAATGGGTGGAGGAGGTATGGGTGAAATTTAGCAGAGAGAAAGAGGAAGAGTTTTTTTTTTACAATTTTTTTAGTGCCTTTGATGACAGGCTGAAAATGGTTGAGGAAGCACTGAGGATTTGATTGGAGGTTGACCTTGTTTCTTTATGCCGTCTCTTTGTCACATCACAAAGTTTGTTTTGGCAGATGTGAGCTGTTAAGTACACACGTCCCATTTGTTTTTTCCCCCCCCCATCTTTTATTGTCAGTAGAATCAATTCTAACTGAGCACATTCACAAAGTTGGAGCTGGTCAGATGATCAGCAGAGTTGTTAAACTGACCTGATTTTACATATAAAACGATCATGTCTTCAGTTAGACAACAGGTGAACGGCTTTGTTTAATTCCTTGTGCGTGTTTTTCCAAAACACAGGCAACGTCGCAACTGGTCAGACGTTTTCTTCTCAACTGTGAGACCGTGTGAGTAATTCTCTTATGACACGCCTAATGTAGCTGGGAAAAGGAGGCGAGCATAGACTTGTTGCACTTACCTGTTACCTTCGCTTCTTTTTCTCTTATGAAAGAAGAGGAACTCGTGTACTTTTTTTCTTTCAAAAAAAGAGATATTAGAGATTATATCTGACATGTTAATATAATCTTCAGACCTCATTAGGATGCCCAAGGCTACTTGTCAACTCCAGATTCACTGAACTGTAGCTGTATTCTATTCCAGCTCTGACTGAATGACCTTTCCATGTAGGTCAAACCAAGTCACAGGATGAAACTGTAAGAGAGGAAAAACGGCCAAAAAGGAGCCAACTTGATGTGATATTTCCCATTTTTTAAACCTTGTTTGACAATCTTTTTGTTGGTTTTTATTACTTATTAGCCTAACAAGTTGACTGTATGCTCTTACTGTTACAATTTTTTATAGATTTCTGCCCAACTTGTTTCGAGGACACTTAGAACTTTACAATTACCCTTTTAGTTAACCGCTTCCCTTCCCTGTCTTTGAAATCTGTTGTACATTAAGGCTCATTTGCAGTCAGACTAATCGCTTGCTTGCAGCTTCCAACCACTGAAACCACTTTATGAGTTAAAACATAGCCTTAACGTTCCATGTCATAAGTGACAAGTCACACAGATGAGAGTAGTAGTGCAGGAATCTGAATTAAAACACGCCTGGCCCTGTAAACGCGCAACCCAGATGATCATTTTAATATAAAAAAGTGTCTCTCATTTGAACAAAAATAGGAACAATCCGGTCTTTACATGATTAATAGTGCCATTTTGGTGCCACTGAGGAATAAGAGTGAGGAATGGGGAGCTATATGAAGAGCGAGTTGACTAAAAGTATTAGAGATGATGCATGCTGATAAAAGTTGATGCAACATGGTCTGCATCAGTGCTGGGAAAAGCACAAGAACATACCAGGATAAAATAAAATAAATCATACTGAAGTAAGTGTACTTAATCTGATCTTAACAGCAGAGGAATTGCACCTTTAATGAGTTGATGTTGTAGTTTAAGGCTAGCCTCAAGTTCTGTGACATTGTTCCGTTCACTGTCGACTCCTCGTTGGAGTAGGGGGTGGGGAGTAAGTTCTTTTGTGTTGGAGTCAAACTATTTTTTATATACTGGTTATAGAAAAAAAAAATCACAGAAATACCCATATTAATATGACTAATAGAAACTGACCTTACATAATAGTTTCTCTAGAAAGAAAAAGGCTTCTTATGTTTAATCAAGACTGAAGATGAATTCTATTTTGTTACTGTATTATTCATTATGACACATGTGGCAACTTACCCAAACAAAATTCAGCTTTTTTCAATTTAAAATGTTTTGCAAAGATGTGGAATAATGTGTGTATATGCATGTAGTTTTAGTTACTGCAGGGCTCAGTAGAACACACAGGCAGAAGGCAGTTCTTTGTTTCCAGTCTGATAATGTTCTCACTCCTGCGATTTTACTTGTAAATGAAAACAACTGAAAAAATATATTTTGGGAAGAAAGAAAACAGATGGGGTGGGGGCGGGGCATATAATGGATAATATATGTGTGTTAGAAAATGCAGAAAATCAAGAAAAGACCAAAGAAAACAAACAGAGGCAAATGTGGCCTCTTAAAGTCATCTAGGCCAGCAGTTAGTACTTACTGTACGTGATGCGATGGACTGGCCGTTTTGAATTGAAGAGGAAAGTGTAATTAACTGTCGGTCAATGTAAATATATTTAAAACGGAATAGTCGTAAAGCAAATGTGTCTTTGCTTTACTTTCCCGGTATGGCTGAGGAATGTTTGCGTCTACTCCCAGAGTGACTCACTGGCATTAAATAACACCTGAGTTACAGTAAGTCTGCCAGTATTTGCCTGCTGCGACGCAGTGAACAGTTGTCAAAGACCATGGCTAATTTGTGTATTGACAATAGTCACTGCCTTTTATATGTTCACTGTGTATCTGTTATTATAGCAGCTGTTTTGTTATCCCTAATTCCATAATTATTCCCAAGGCAACCTCTACCTTTTATTTATGAGAAACCTTTTAAAGATGCCAAAGAGGTTCATCTTTCCGTGACAAACCACTTTGGCTAGTAATTGCTGCAAAGGATGTTTATTGCAGTGCGTGGTTGACGGCATTTGAAAACAGCAATAATAATTCTAAATTGACTCTTAGTATTGAACCAAATAAAGCTGAAAATGAGACATAATGGTTCCTTTATATAATAAGTGGAATCATATATCAAGCTATCCACACTGATCTCAGTTGAGAGGTTTTACATTTGTGAGTGATTGTTTTTGTGCGAAGGTTGGGGGTAGGGTGAAGTTATATTTGGTGGAAAGAAGTTCAATAATGAGAGCATTAAGCAACTATGGTGGGGGGTGAGCTGGGTGTGCGTGCATGCATGCTGTGTGTATGCTGGGGGTAGGAGTGCTGGGGGTTGGGGGGTTGCTGCCTAATCCCTGAGGAAAATGTGGAAGAAATTAATCTAAATTACAAGGATGAAGCTAGTCTGGAGTCTGGGACTGGAAGAGCTACAGAGGAAAGGCGGGTGAGAGGGAGGGAAAAGGGGGACCAACTCTTTCTTTTTTTTTTTTTGGTTGATGTTTTCTTGTTATTTTTTTCCTTTTTTCCCCCTCATCCTGTGGGAATGAGGTGGTCTGTCTTCCTTCCTCTTTGGCTTGCCACGCAGATGCCCCTCCTTCGCTTGCTCATGAATGGGCCTCTTTCCAATTAGTTAGCATTGTAGCCACTGCCGGTGTGGACAAGATTGTAGAGACCCCTCAGTCCCTGTTCTCATCCTGGTGCTCTCTTCTCACAGACAACAGATGTTTTGGTTTCTCGGGGAATACGTGATTCTTTGCTGGCTTCTCCTAGTGTCAACAGCAAAATGAAGATACTTTGCAGTTCTTTTCAACCTGCCACATCTCAGTACTCTCAGAGAGTGGAGAAGAATTTACTGTAGAGGAGACCTTGATGGTCTCCCACAATTTTATATAAGCTAATTTGTACACAGAGTCCACCACCAGTAAAAAGCCCTTACTTCTTCCTCATTTACTCGCACACAAAAACAGATAAATTAACACAGGATGGTTGCCGCCACTCATCTATTTAATGAAAAGCATCTGCCGTCTCCCCTTGCTAACCAACATACAGGCAAATCTTGTTCACCTAGATCTGAGTGAAGTAATCAGAACAAGCTGTTTGGTCAACAAACAAACCTGTAAACACAAAACGTACCAAAGTTTATGCATAGTACTGTTTACCAGTTCACCAGAATCAAAATTCATGACCACAGGGGGGATCGCAACAGGAGATAAGTAGTCTCATTAGTTGCTCAGATGCTTCTTTCTCAAACATTTTTGTGCAGTCCATTAAGTCTACTGTGAATCAATAGAAAACAGAAAAAAAAATCCTATGAAGCAACATTTGCTGCTTATTGTTGTTACCGTTAATGGGATTATGGCTTAGCAGGGATTATTGATTTGTCTCCGTCTCGCTGCTCAGTTCTTCATTGTCACTGACATGCACATGGCTGATTCCCGAGCCCAGAATGAAGTCTGAGAACGCATGGCTGAAATAAAGGATAAGGCCGCAGTAATGGCCACGTTCTCTTCACTGTTCATGACGTCTACGTGTGAGTTCACTAAGCAATTTTCTACTTTCTCTATTTCAGTCTTAAATCCTATTCTTGCTGACCTATTTCTTTGGTCATGCTTTTTCGTGCTCTCAATGTTACAACTCTTGTCTAATGATCCATTTGCCGGCATTCGCTATCAGTCACTAATCTCCATTTTTTAAATTCTTTGTAATCTTTCACTGTGGGTTTTAGGGCATCTACAGCGCTCTCATGGTGCTTCACCCAAAGTGTCATTCAGCCATCTGCTCTCTCTGCTATCTAGACTTCAGGTTTTCCCGTCACTACCTTCCACTCCCAAATCTACTTCCAAATGTGAAGAAAATAATGTATTTACCTTACATTAAACAACAGACAATAGTTTTGTTTGTTTATTTTTGTTAGTAGCTGATGAAGTATACAAAGAAAATGCCAAAGGACAATTTAAAAGTGCTGTACTCTTAGAGTTGACTGGCCCTATTCTTGTCTGAGAAATTTTACTGGTTTACAATGTTCAGTGATATTTTCATTGGGAGCTCCAACAGTCTTCCAGGTTTGATTGGTTTAAAAAATCGTTTGTGGGGCTGCATTTTGTAAAAAGTAAAGGGTAAACTTTGCAGATGCTTGCAGGTTGCAGTTAAATTTATTTACAATAATAACTAATACTTTGAGCATAAATGAGCATATTTTATGTGTATTAATGTATTTATTTCTATATTTTGTAATCCTTCACAGGCTCTGGCATCTGTCATGCTAGTAATGACAAATTCTTCTGTCATCAAAACTGAATTTAGGCCGATTCACATTACAATTCTTCAGTCAGTTGGGGATGATCATGGCTAATCAGTTGATACAGTTTTTGTTTGTTATCGTTTTATTTTTTAAAAACATTTAAAGATTGACAAGTTTGAGTCTATTGTTATCATTTTAGTATAATATACCTTTGCGAACATATTAATTTGCTGCACATGCTAGCTTTTTGTCCACTCTATGTCTGTGTCAAGTTAAACTAACAGAGTATCCGCTATACTGCACTACTACGCCTTATTTAGCTAATGTAGTGAAAACATGCACATGCTTTCAGTCACAAAGTGAGACTTTATAAAAGTACCTACCGTAGTTCCTTCAGCAGTTTGCTTGCAGACACAATAAACCATCTAGATTCTGGTTACTTGAACAATTCAATAGAAAGATCCAGTACCTGGTGTTTGCCGTGTGTAATAATAACTGCTTGTCTTTACTTCCTGAAGCTGTTTGCGTTAAAATTAATACCATTAATGCTATATTTTGCTATTCACTAGCAATTCACTATCTAGTGCTAACTTTTTCTAGGGTGCTTTTCAGTAAAAAAAAAAAAAAAAGAAACAAAGTCAATGAAAAAAGTGAAAATCCAAGCTGTAAAACTAAAACTGTGATCTGAAAGAGACTGAAACACAAGTAATATGCATCCATCCATCCACCAAAATATTTAAAAATATAGATACAAAATATTTAAACATAATATCTTTAATATCTTTAAACCTAATAATACTTATATTTGTACTGTAGAAAAAAAAAGAAAAGAAAACCACAAATCTGAAATAAGAAAATTAAATTCCCCAGCTAAATATTAATAGTAGAGGAAAAAAAGACACAATGAAAGCACTGACAAGTCACACATTTCATTTTGGAAGCTACAGAAGTAAATCACCTCAAATTGAGAGAGAGACAGTTCCACATTAGTTTCATTTTCAGCATAATTGTAAGGTTTTGAAATTTATACTAGATCGTCAGATGAAAGCGGCCGCCTGTTAAGGTCATGAGGTACGAAGATGCTAATGATGTAATCCGGAACAAGTTCTGTAACTGATGAACTTGCTCGACATGAGAATAACAATTCAGGTTGTTGAGTTGGACATGATGAGGGGAAACATTTAAAAGCCTGAAAGTGATAGCTGCTACAACCAGGAGATAGGATATTAAGCATACATGCACATGTGTTTGTGTGTTGTCCTCACTTCAGAGCAGGAATGCCCATAAGCAGGAACTAGCCTTTATGGTTCAGCTAAAGGTAAAGCTCATTACTCTGGCCGACAGTCTCTAACCAGCTGTACTGCACAGTTTAAACTCTGTCCTCGGGCACTTTGACTTTCCACTAATAAAGATAGCAGAGCAGAAGAGAAAAGTATGGGATAGAGAATAAATACGAGAACGTGAAGCGGTAAGCAAGGGGTACGCAAAAGACAACATAAAATATATAAACATAACTGGACTGGAGTTTTAGCTAAAAAATAAACAATTGAAAATAGGGCCTTTGTTTAAAAAAAAAGTCCCCATATTACAAAAATCAAAAGGATCTCTTGTAAGGTGCTTTTTGAGGTAAGAATCAGCTAAATGAAAAGATACGTATCTTCCAAAGCAAGAGAAAATAGTAAACATGTGAAGCCAAAGCTGCTTTGAATGGATTTCTTTGACAACAAATGCTTCCAGTATGGAGTGAATCATTGTAAAACCACATTCATTTCCTGCCTGTGTTTATCCACAGAGGGATGAGATACAAAGCTGTCCAGACTTGTTTGCAACGTGCAGGATAGTGTACAGAGAGGGAGATGTGCTCATCTCTGACAGGGGAAGGCCATACTTAAGCAACTTGTAACACTTGCATGAATAGCAGTTTGACAGTCTCATGCTACCGAACAAAAAACAAAACAAAAGAACAAATAGAAATAGTAGCAAGCTGCATTTGTTAAAGTTTAAACAAATTTATTCATTATAAAGATGAACAAAAAAAACAGACAAAGTTTTACTTCAGCCTTCATTGTCCTACTTTAATCATTAATTAATCAAAAAGCAGCTCTTTTCTTTTTTATCCTCTTTGCTCATTCCTTCCTTTCCAGCAATTTATTCAGCCCTTGTTTGGCATATGGCAGCCACAAACTTGCATGCCTCTGTTATGTTGGACGCCATTGTGTTGAAGGGAGGGAGCGAAAGGGAGTGAATGTTTACAGTACCTACCCGTGGCATCCGGCCACTACGCTGTTATTGCTTAAAGAGGGAAGGTGGTGATGAAAGGTGTCAGTGTCCATTGGCAGATTGGTAGAGCTCCTCTTTAAACAACAGAAAGAGAGAAACAGGAAGAGAAACAACAAAGCTATTTTCTGCTGTGGTTTTACTGAAACCTAAATGTCGTGAACTAAACGTTGTATTTGAATATTACTCCAAATGTGGAAATCATACCTGTCGTAGTGTGGATTAGGGCTTGTGTGCTAAACTGGGCAAACACATTTGCTTGTTTTAAATGTTTGAACAGCATAAAGTGGACAAATGCCTTCGCACCAAATGGATTTATTAAAAAAGAAAAACCATGATCTGTTCTGCTTACTTAAATGTTTTGCATTTCTGTGTTTATATGCAGCTGCTTGTGTATGACACAAATATAAAGTAAACAAGCGTTATAAAGTGTGTGTTTGTGTGTAGACTCACATGCACCTGCATATTCAGAATATATAACAAGAAAAAATAAATAAATTAGCGTGACTGCCACTTACAACGGTTGTGCTGATGCAACCACTGCTGGATAAACGGGCAAAGGAACAAAACGAGAGCATGAAGAGCACAAGGGAGAGAGGGAGCATGGAGAGGTCCCAGATGCCAGTGATATGAGGGCGATAAAGCTCATATCTCAGCATGTTTATACTCAGAGAACTGCTGCGGTATACTATCTGATTGTTGGGTGAGAAACAGAGGTGCCTCTTATCAAGAGAGTCATTTTATACCTTTAAAACTAATGTAGTCTTTGTTATTACTTAAAAAAACAATTGCTTAAATCAGTATATACTTACCACAGGCATCGCACTGCATCGTACTTTGCTTTCTGGTATCAAGCTGTACGTTTAAGCAACCTTCACATCCACAGTTGCATTAACAAGATACTTGAAGAAAGCAGAAAAAAATGACATGACGTGATAAATTTCACAATTTAAACAAGTGCTTATCAGACTGTTGGGAAATTGATTTTGAGATATCACACTGCAGGATGTATGAGTGCACCTGCGTTTATGGATGAGTGCAGTGTGAGTCACTAAATATCTAGCAATACAAGTTTACTAGAATACACTGTATTATACCACAAAGACAAATCAACAACACTGGATGGATTACTATATCATTTTTTTAATGGAATATACTTTGACAGGGTATGTACATTTTAGGTTGCCTGCCTTAAATTATATTCACACTAAAAGCAGATTAACACTGAGTGCAGGTGTAATTTAATACAGATATGAATGTAAATGTTCTCCATTATAAAACTAGGCCACACCGGTGAACTTTGTTGTTTGTATGTGTTTTCCCTCCATCTCTAGATACACGAGTGGACATACGTACGAGCATGAACGCACAATTACACAAGTGTGTGTAAGTGCAATCCTGAACATGTTCATGTGTGGGTGTACATGTATGTGTTTGTGTGTGGGTTTAGTTCTTTGTCCAAACAGACAGGCAGAAGTCTCCAGCAAGGAGAAAAATGCGCAGCTTGAAAATATCTGTCTTGTTCTGACATGTCTCATCATTTTCTGCTCTGCGCAAACTGCCTCACTCCAGCTCACTCATCTACCAAAAAGCCTGACAGCAGCAACGTGCATGCTCCGAAATGATTAAATAAGACAACTTGAAGAATCCAAAACGCTTGAAATATCATATCATTTAACTTCCTAGTAGTTATCTCTAATGACAAAAGCTTGACCTAAGTGTGAAAGCACTTTAACAGATACAGAAGGATTTTTAAAAAGTCAGCAAAAATATGGTGAAAATCATTTGTGAGCAAAAGAGTTCTTTTACTTGACAAGTACCAAGATGACCCACCAAACATGTAATGAATAAAATAATTAGCATGTATAGATTTTTTCACATGCTCAGATATAAATTGGTTAACTAGCTCTTCAAAAATTCTAATTTTTCCATTGTTGCTGTTAAAAACAACACAGTTAATCAGTACCACTGTCTCCTTACTTAACCTCTGAGGGGGGCATCTTCCTTACTGTCTTATCTACATCTGATACCAGTTTCCCTGAAGTGTTCTCTTGGAAGCAAGTTATGCCCATGCACTTTATCTCCTTATTCTCATGTTTCAAATGTTTAAATCTGAGGTGTCATTTCAGTGATATCACCACAGTGAGCTACTTGAAATGATTTTTACTTGTTTTCCATACTCAGATGAGTAGTTAGGCCAAGCTAAAGAGCTTTGAGAGATAAAAGTAAAAAGTGACTAGAAAAGATTCAGTCTAGTTGCTGGTTTAACAAAAACAAAAAACAAACAAGCAAAAAAAGTAGACTTACTTTCTGTGCACTGTGCCAAAAAGATTGCTCGTGATAAGAATATGTCTTCCAGATAGTAAACTAAAAATAGTAATAATGCTGAAAGTTGCCAAATACTGTATTCAAGGACACAAGGAGACAGCCTTGAATGAGAGATCTATGATATTTGAATCAGTTAAGAGTCTAATTTTTACAGGCAGCGTCACAGAACTTCATGATTAAACAAATTATGAATCTACAAAGCTGAATTTCAGGAGGTCTAAGTCTACCTCTGCTTGACAGTCTTTTCTCACTATAAAGACACTGGAGCATAGTCTACTCCTGTGGAGCCACATGTCCTTGCTGACTTGTAATCAAATCTCACTGGTGCTTTTATATGTCAAAATGTGGTTCCTGCTTTCTCGTGTTTGCTCAGGAATGACTTCAACAACTCTTCTATGTAATTAGCGTTCTGGGAAGATGCCATGATAAAGGTGTTTCACTCTGGCCAAGACTTGAGAAAGCATGCAGTCTGAGGTTAAAATTGCTTATGGGTGATTCTCTGCAGACATAAAAGGGATGAATTATACTTTTACATTATGATGTTTTCAAGGTGACACCATTCAAGCCTGTCTTGGAATAAAGTGGTGAATAAAGTATGAAGTACGCCCCCCTTCAATTCCAAAGTTTTACATATCAGGTCATTAAAAGCATAATTTAGTCCTCACCAGATCCTAAAATTACTTAAATATTGCCTCAGATGAACAACAACAACAACAAAAACATGTAATATTACACCATCGAATTATTTATTTATCAAAAACTAAACCAAAATGCAGCAACGATATGTGAAAGACTAAGTGTACCTCATAACTGAGTAACTCGTAGAACCAACTTTACATTTAGAATAGAATAGAATTAGAAGCAATAACTTGAATAACTTGAAATAATAATTTCGTTAGAATTAAATCAGTCTCTCACATTGTTGTGGGTGAATCTTTGCCTGCTCTTCTTCACAATGTTGCATTGGTTCATTGTGGGCACCTGTTTATGCATAGTTCTCTTAAACTCCTGCCACAGCATTTCAGTCAGGTGGAGGTCTGGACTTTGGGCCATTGCAACATCTTGTTCCTTTTCAGCCCTTCTGTTGTACTTGTTACTGTGCTTGAGATAACATTGCATAGCTCAGTTTTACTGTCGAACAGGTTACATTTCAAACAAGAATACTTTGGTATACAAAGGAGTTCCTGATCGACTCAATGACTGCAAGGGGCCCAGGCCCTGTTGCTGCAAAACAAGCCCCAAACATCACCCTTCCACCACTGTGCTTGACAGTTGGTTTGAGGTGTTTGTGATGATATGCTGTGTTTGCTTTTCTCCAACTGTGGTTCTCTGTATTATGGCCAAACATTTCCACTTTTCTTCTGTCCAAAAGGAGATTGTTCCAGAAGATTGCTGCAGAGACTTTACCTTAAAACATAAAGAGCTTGACCAGAAGTAAGAACTGAAAGGTTTTTGTTTGTTTGCTTGTTTGTTTTTGTTTGTTTGTTTGTTTTTTCATTTTCTTTGAGAATTAGGGTGAATTTGCTGGGACAAATTTCCCCTGGAAAGATTGAAAACTGTCTTAAATGTATTCCACTTGCAAATGATCTTTCTTACTGTAGAATGATTGAGTTTTGATTGTTTGAAAATGGTCTTATAACACTTCCCAAATTGCTTCTCTAAGATCATTGTGGATTTCGTTACACCTTGGCAGTCGCACTAACACGCAGCTAAATACTTCAGACCTTAAAACTGTCAATACTAAAGAAGCGGTCACACCTGCTCGTTGTACAGTCCATTAATGGTGCCACTGTGGTGGAAATGAAAGTAAAATGTCCCCTGAACTTAACTGCATCTCAAAACTAATTTATTTTACATTATAATACAGTGATGTACAGGAAACACATTAACTAACCACTGCATGCCATTGGCTATCTTATTTCACAGACATTTTTATCTGCTTGGTTTGTTCATTTGTTTCATCAGAGAAACAGAGAACAGAAAAATATTGTTGGTTATTTTTGCTCTGCCACATTATTATGGTTATTGCCATTGATTAATTAGATTTCTGGAAAACTGAATACTCCACAACTAATGGTTCAATCACCAAGAAAGACCAAGGAAAAGACTTCCTAGTGAAGTATTTGCACTTAAATTGTTTAAAAGACACCAAGGCCTCAAACTAGTTTGAAAGGTCCAGTTGTCTGTATTGTTAGCATTCATCTGTCAGTCAAAACTAATATTAAGCCTTACTAAACCAAACTACTGCACATTAACAGCACAGGTTGGCTGCAAACATGCCATTTCCTTCTAAAAGGATACGGTTAAAAACACATAAATTACTGTCTCCATATTGTTGAAATCCTAAATGTTCAACACATGATGATTTTTCAATCGTGTAAACTGGTTGCAATCTAGACCTATCATTACAAAGTTATAATGTCTAATCTCCTGTAGTTTACAACGCATAAAGCAATGCCACACTTTGCAGTTTTTGGTTGTAACTGCCAGATGGGAGGAAATAAGGAAAGTGATATTAGTCTTTCCAGTTTTCATCTTGACAGAAAGAGGAAAATCAAGTAGGAAATGCCTGTGGTTGTATATATTTGTATAATATACACATTTTTTTACCAAAAACCTAAACAGGATATTGGAGTGAAAAAGGTATTAATTGAAAAAAAACACAAAACCAAAAATAAAATTTAAAACCAAACCAAACAAAATATCCAGTTCACATGACCATGAAAGCACGTGTAAAGCACCTACTTACAAACAGCAATTGTGTTCATCTTCTTTTGTCAGTAATTATGGACGATGTTTATGCATGTGAACAGGAAAATGACAGGTAGAAAAAAAAAAAAAAAAACATTTTCTTCCTGCACATTTCAAGAAGAAAATTCACTTTCAGCTCATGTGTCAGAGGAAGAAAACTGTGGTGTGGTCTACAGCTTTTGAGGAGCATAGATATGGAAAGTACATTTTTAAAAATGTATTTTTAAGCACAAAAGGACAAGAGCATGAAGGTAAAGGGCAAACTGCACCAGGACAAAAACAACAACATTATACTGCTAACAAAACTTATGCAAGCATCTGCACAGACAACATGCTAACACAAAGCTAGCCAAGAACCCAGAGTGATGTTGAAGGTGATTCCAAATAAACCCTTTGATGACGTTTACTTGTAAATTTGTTTAGCGGAGAGCTGGTAAATCACAAGGAAAGCAGTATAATATCATCTTGCAAGTGATATTTGTGGCTACAGGCCCACATATTATGTTGTTGTCTATTAAAACTTGCATACAAATTTAAAAATGCTGATATAAAAATAAAAATTGTCTAAGGGCAGAAAGTAGATAAATATGCTATGTTGTACTATAAAAAGAATTAGTAAGATATTAAATGGTAATCATTATTCCAACTGAGTGTTGCCAAACTGTAATTAAATAACTAATTGGATCATATAAACAAAAACATTCCTGGAATGGCGGTCGCCCACAGTGTCATCTCCACGTTCTTCCTTAAGCCTGTGACAGTGACATCACAGACCAGCTGTTGGCATTCATCACCTGGCCACTATGCACACACACACACACAAACACATCTACAGGTAACAGTGTTGTAAAGCCTGTAAAAGGCAGACAAATGCTTGATCTACCCTGTCACACTGAGCAAAAGTGAATAACAACAGAGTGCATGTGTTTGGAATTGCACATGTGCTCACATACGTACATGTGTCAGTGTCCACAAATGTGTGTGTGTGTGTGTGTCTTGGGATGTAGAGCAGCATGTACACATATAAACATCCTCCAGGCAATGGGAGTCATCCTGGGAATATTTATCTTTGCTGGTAATGCAAAGAGGCAGCCAACCTCTAATCTGGCCCTTAGCTATTTTCTCTGAAATCTCTGAAAGGGAGAGGGGGGGGGGGGGGGGGGGGGGGGGGGGTTAGAGAGGAAGGAGGGAGACAGCAAAGTCAGTGGGGAAGTAAAGAAATCTCTGATATGGTGTAGGATGGAAAGACAATAAACTGGAGAGACAGCACTTGTCTGGTGCATGTGCATGCGTATTAAATGTGTGTTTTAGTTGACATCTTTGTGTCAGTATGAGTCTATGTGGATTGTAGGTGTCTTTGCATTTCTTTTAGGCGTGTGTGTTCAGTCCGGTTAAGAGGAGTGACCAGAGGCTGGGTGATGAGACGCACTGGAGCCCTTGTGTTTTGTGTGTCTGTGATCCACAATGAGATAAATAGATAGATAGATAGATAGATAGATAGATAGATAGATAGATAGATGTGTGTGTGTGTGTGTGTGTGTGTGTGTGTGTGTGTGTGTGTGTGTGTGTGTGTGTGTGTGTGTGTGTGTGTAGCAGTGGCCATCCCCTACAGGCTGAGCTGGATCTCTCAGTGTGTGGCTGATTCGAAGTGAATGGCAGCGTGCCGTGTGGCTCCATCGTGGCCAAATGACTTCTGACACTCCTCGCCTTGTTCTTTGATGTATGAGGAAACAAGGCGACACACACACACACACACACTGTGCAATAAGTGAAAGACCAACATTAAACTTCGAAACACAATCTCAGACATGCAGACACTGACAGATAAATACTAACAAACATTGGACAATTTGAAACAATGTCATTTTGGCTCCAGTTGCTTCTAATGGAAAATTCAGTGGAAAATTTGATGCTACAGAGACTACAAATGTTAGAGCCATTCTTCTGTTTGCCTTGATTTGCTTGTGTCTATTTACTGTACATGTGTTTTACTTTAACATCCCTGACCTGAAGGGCTTGAGGGATGCTAAGGGGATAGAATGCACGCAAGAGGAACACGACTTCCTGTATGCTTTACATGTCTACATAGAACATAGTGTGCATGTATGTGCATGTGGGAATCGTTTACACCTTAATGACTGACACTCTGACCACATGCACACTATTTTTCCAGGCAGTGTGTGTGTGTGTGTGTCCATTTGGTTTTATTTGGAGCTCTGTCATGTCACATACAGTCTGCTTGGTGCTGCACTTGTCTTTGCCTCAGGGTCAAAGTGTCCAAGACAAACACTTGATTTGACCGGGGCCATGTTTTTCTCGTAGACCACCACGGCTCATCTTTAGAGCTCAGCTACTACAGAAATCATTTGTTTTTGTAGACTTTGAGTATTCCAGGGATTGGTGAATGTTGGTCTTCTTTTGCCTTAAAATGACTCATGTGTCTAGGAAAATAAATATTAATAAAAGCAACAGAAAAACACCACGATGTGTGTTTAAAAAAAAGAGAAAAAGAAAAGCATGACATATGAAACATAAAGCATAACAATATGTTAGCCATGTGTCAAACAAGTGAAGAAAAGCAAACAGCCATACTGCAAAGCAACATATGCTCAAAATATGCTTAAGTAAGACGAAAACAGGTCAGGATAGTGTATCTACAGTTAAGTAACTCTGAAGTACAAGGAAGCTGTGATTCAAAATAAAAACAACCATGGATTAAAATAGTAGAAGGGACTATTTTGATGGGGCTTATTGCTTAAGGTAGTTGACTGTGTTTGAAGGCTTATCAGCTGGAAAAATGTTGCACAACCATTAGTAAGACTCAAAAGCAGTAATCGTAATGACAGCTGTGCTGTCAAGATAATAACTGTCATAATAATGAAGAGAAATAGTAGAAATATCCTAAAAGTGTCCTTGCTTGGACAATGTAGCTCCATTCTCTATGAATGTAACTCGTGGATCGAATGCGGCCCGATATAACAGAAACTGCCACTGGGAATACAGTTATTATGTTGAATCAATTTAAAACAATATATGGTATATCAAAAAGGATCAAAAAAGGAATCAAAAATTTCTAAAAGTAATGGACATAAACACGTCACACATGACTAAATATAAAGTTTTACATGCAAATCTGTTCACAAGTGTTCAAGGTGTCTCCAGATGCCTGGTGTAAGTCTCTGCAATAATTAAGATCATCCCATATTTTTCAAGCATGTCTGCAGCCACTGCAGTTGTTATGCTACCTACTGACAACCAGGTCAAACTCACGAATCCCCACTTTCTCACGGTACGTGTTTTGATCATAAACGCTGTGGAATCAAATTCTTTTTGATACACCCTGTATTATACCAACATTTTTATTGCTTTTATGGTAAGCAGGTAATATGAGCAATAATAATCGTGTGTCTACATGCCTTAAATGCAGTTTTAAATGCAGTTCTTGCTCCTTTTCAATTTGAAGAGAGCTATGTGAAAAGTGATTTCATACAATATACGAATACATGTGAGAAAAAGCCTACACGATCATATGCAAATAATTGTTAAGGCACACATAAACCCCTAATTATTTATTTGGTGAAAAAGTGTTCAACTGTCTAACATATTCAGAGCTTATTTTTATTATTCTAATTAAATAATTACAGAAATCGACTGCGTCTTTAGCATTTTGGGACATTGTAGTTCTCCAAAACAGTGCTCAGTTTTGGATTGTATCTTCAGTGCTCTCTGTGCTGCAGCTGCCTCCTTTTGTGTTTGTTTTACCAGCAGTATGAACGGGATTAGAAGTGTGTGTACAGAATCTCTCAGTCATCAAAATCCTTTAACTGTATTCACTGACCCTGCTCACACACACAGGACTCCATACACTTCAGAATGTAGTGTTCATACAGAGTATTTATGCATGTGTGTGTGTATGTTTCGGTATTAAAGACACATTGTGATTGCACTGCATTTTCCTGGTATGTCTGCTCTATTTTTCATCCACTGTGTATATATGGGTGCCTGAGTATGTGTACAATTTTGTGGTTTGACTCCATTATGTCTGTGAATATGAAGTAATTTATACAGTTTGAGCAATAAACACAAATACCAGCTTGATGTGGTTTTAGAGGAACTGACACCAGTACAGCACAGTTACTCACACAACAGCAGTAATCACACAAAGGAAAAAATCCTGCAATCTTTGTAAAAAATGGCCACTAGGAGAGGAGAACTGCGGTCAATACTCAAAAGTTAATGTTTCGCTATAAACAAAGGTCTCCTAGTTCTGAAAAATGGTCTCAATTCTCAATAATTGGGAGCCAAGAATGAAAAAAAGAAGATCATCAATATTCACAAACAGCAGTCGTGATAAACAAATTAGCAAAAACACACCACTGAGCTGGAAACAATGTCCTCACTGTTACAAAGAAGCTGCCTCATCTCAGACATAAATGTTTGGTCCTGAATAAAGCAAAACACACTAACCAATTTAGATCATTTCTGCTTGATTTTAGTTCAATCGTGATTGCCAGTTCTTATTTTGCCTCATCTAACCAGGATATTATGCAAGAATCCAATATGTGATGTGTTACGTCTAAGGGCAAATTACAAACTTGTCTCTTTCAGTGACTATCACCCAGACGAGGACTCTACATGGCTGCCCTTCCCTGCGGCCTACTGTAACCCATCTCTACCGAACAGGGAAGGAACATTGAAGAGTTTAAGAACAACAATCAATAAAAACATAAATATAAACATACCATAAATAAATAAACAATGATCATCTATGCTGTGAAATTATAGAATGAAAGGAGGATCTGATAAAAGAGGCAGCTTTTATTCCCCCAGACTTAGTGAGAGATATGTGGAGCTTTAAGGGATAATATCCACTCTGACACTGCTGATGTCATTGTCAAACTTGCCTGCCTCCGCTCCTCCAACTCACACAAACATATACACCCCCCACCACCACCACACACACACACACACACACACACACACACACACATCCCTCCAGCCTTCTGTTCTTACCTCTCTCCCTCCTCTTCTACTCGGTGCCCCTGGCTTTACAGACGAGCTCTGTAAGGATTAATTAACCAATTAGAAGTGGAGCCCCTGGGAGGCGTTTGAGGGTCCATGCCCCTTGTTGTCATTAGACACACATACATGGCCTCAATTAGGCAGTGCTGTGATAGGTCTCATTGACTGGAAGATGCATCTCCAGGAGCAGTGTTTGTCTCCCCCCTTGAGTGACTGAGTAGGTGAGTAACCTTTTAATTTAATTATCATTATTATCCTGATGTCCACTGTTTCTGCCTCCGCTAACCCCTCCTGTTACCCTACTCATTTCCCCCGAGGTGCAGCTTGATTCAATCATATCGGAATCCCCATATTGAAGATTTTGAGCATCACCGTCTTTTCTCTTCCACGTTATCTTTCTTTCTGCAGAGATCAATGTCCTCTCCGTAACTCTAAGCAACAGGCATGTCAACTTGGTGTCTGTATATTTACAGAAAGTCTGTCTCACACTGAGCCCATGCATTGTTATAGGTCAGGAACACAGAGGGAGAATAATGATTAAATTAAAGGATGTTCATATGTTTGTAAGGTTCTTTCCCACCTTCTTAACTTGACTGACAGGGGCTGGATACTTGAGGACTGAGTGTACACTACAGTATGCTGTGTGTCAGCGCTGATTGGCCTTATTAGGACAACACCGCAGACGGCCACGGACACAGCAGGGGAGTGTTGATGCTGCAAGAGACAAGACAAGACAAGTTCACCACTTCTCATCATTTACTCATTTGTCTTTTCACTTGGCCAGCAATCACAGCTGATCTCTACAGTATGTAACCATAACTGCTAAATGACAGCCTAACCTTTTGGTCACCAGGGGACACTAATGCAAGACTCTCAGTTTGTTTTGCTAGCATACTGAGCCCCACAAAATGTTTAGTATGTTGTAATGAGGCTCCAGTGGGCTGGTTAATGTTTTCATGCATAATGTTGAGACCTACAAAAATGAGTCATAATAAGCTAATCTTCTCAAAGTTGAAAGCCTGTCTTCACTTTGCATGTTGCTATGGCCCAGCTCTCATGCCACAACAAAAAAATGAAAGGACATGACAGTGAAAGATTAAACTGAGATATTACAAAATAAACAAAAAAAGCAAACTGAAAAATGTCTGTTCATCAGTGGTGTTTGGTGTGTGTGTGTGAGAGAGACAATGGGGAGACTGCCAGGTGTTGAGAACCTAAACTAAAAGAAAATCAGAACCGACAAAGAGTGTGCTATCACCAAAATGTGCTGGAGGGCTTTTATCCTGGTTCTCAGAGCAGGTGTGCCAGATCAGCTGTTTACCTCAGCTGAACTTTGCCATGAGTGGTTTGGAGACACCCATACAGCCAGAGTTGTCATTCCCAATGCTCCGCAGACCCCATTAAGCAGGGCTGCCACAGTGTTTTAAAGGCTGCCTACAAAGAAGAACTTTTATTGAAACAGTCTATTTCACTAGAATATTAATATGCTAGAATATTAAAAACAGATGCAAATAATTTAAGCTATGTGTTGTTATACAGCAGTAAGCTATACAGCAGTAGGCACACCTGTTGTTGGTGAATGTGAATTTGTGAAATATCCACACACACTGACACAACAAGAGAATACTTGTTTTACATGCTATGCATCCTGGGAGTAAAATGATACAATGGTTTTATAGGAACCATAATTTACAGCGACACTATATTTTGGAAAACTTCAAGGAGCTGTACATTTAGAACAATTCCACCGTTAAGGAACAGGTAACTAAACTAGAATATTCTCGACACAACAAGAGAATAATGTGTGACGGCTTTGTTTGTGTGACCAAGTGATCCCGTGTCTCTTCCCCTACCATGTGTTTGTGATATCCAGAAAGCACTATGTGCTGTGAATAAGCTCAGGAGAAAGACAGGAAAGGAAAGTAGAGGTTTTACTGCATCCTGGTACATCCTGCCTTAATGAGGCCCCCCTCTCTGTCTGCCCATCTGTCCCCAGCGGGATTGGGTGCATAAGGCCCCATGTTAGCAAGGCGTACGCTTGCGTGTGCATGCATCTAACAAGTAACAACCTCAGTCAAAGTAAGAACAGCCTTGTTCTTACTTTGAAAGCTAATGTTGTGCTTGATGTGACAGTGACAGGTTAAGTGTCCACTGTTTTTACAATTCATTGTCTTGTTTCTTTCTAATCGCACACTCTTGTCTGTTCTATGACACATGAGTGAAAAGCACATGTTTAGGATTCCCCCTCCATCTCATTTAACAAAGAAGGAAGGGGACTGAGTCATCCATTCTTACCCTCCTCCCCCCCACCTCTGATGACCCCTCTTCGTGGTACAGTCTCATTAGCCTGAGCTGCAGCAGCTTGTTAACCTCACTAATCGAAATAGGAATGAGCATAAAAGAGCCCAAGAATTTACTGCCAAGTCCACACATCAAAGGGGACAGCAGGGAGGGGGTATCATCTAGGAGACTGCGAGTGTGTAAAGGTGCATGTGTACATGCAGAAGAATGCTGATTTATGCTGATCAGTTCATTACTAGTAGACCTACTGCTTAAGACAATTTGCTTCTCGCCTTACACTATGCAGAAGAAGCTTCACCAGTGTCACAAAGAAACAAAACAAACTCAGCAAATACAACAAGTTTCAGCTTCAGATTTTATTTTTTCAAAAACCTGATACTCAAAGTTAAAGTTTTCCTCTATCCACCTACAAAGTGTGCGCTGCAGTAGCCTGGATCCTGTGTCAAATTCCCACAGTTCTTTAAATAATGCATGTGTAACAGAGACATGCTGCAGCGCGCCCTGCTCTCCCCAACTCTAGTGGAGCTGCCAGCACTGACGCCCATGAAACTAATATCGCCACTTCACCGCATCTGCAGGGCCAATCCTCTTTGCATATTCTGCAACAGCTGAGATCAAGGAACTATTTTGTTCCTTGTTCCTTATTTATTTGTTCTACTTCACAATGTTAAGACAAAACAGAGAAAGATAACACGCACATCTTAAAGCTGCATCTTAAATCTCTTTTTCTCCAATCCAACATTTACATATCATTACGATCAACCAACCATTAAGGAGCTTGAAATGCTATAATACAATATAATAATAGTTTTGTTCTTGGTTTATGCAGCAGAAAAGTTTCATTTTCTTCCACTGAAGGTGAATGTTGAATATCTTCAAACTATATACTGACTGTTATTGTGGGGTTTATTATGATATCCTCATAGTGTTTACATAATGAATCTGGTGATCGTCAGTAGGAAAATATTACTGACACTGCTCAAAAACTCCAAGGATCAGTTAGCACACCCCCTGTACTCCAGATCTATTCACTTGGTAGGGTGTGGCAGTCAACACTTGGCAAACTCAAAAATCCCAGAGGTGCAGAAAGCTACTTTGTCAAGGGGAACATGTAATCCATTTATTCAGTCATACATGTTTATCTTTTGAATCCGCTGTGTCACTTAAACTGTGCTTGTTTACTTTGTTTCATTTTCAGTGTTAGCACAAAGTTCTCTTTTTATATTATTCAAACAAAGTGAGATGCTGTGGTTTGGTTAGGCAGACCCAAAGAGGGATTTGGCTCATTCCAAGCCATGGTGCACCACAATGGCTGGTATGAAATCTGTTAATACCGGCCCACTCACTACTACCTGAACCCTCAGGTGTTTTTCAAGGCTGGTGCGAGTAGATACCTTGCCAAAACAACTCTTAAGAGAAGCTAGAAGTTTGTTTTTTAGAAAGCTTCTGTATAAATGAGCTGACTTATTTTTACAGGACCTAATGGGAACAGCTGTAAATCAACAGGATCTCACATCGCAAATGCATCTAACTCCTAACTCACTGTCAAAGGGGAATTTCATACACTGTTGCAATCTTTCATTTACATGAATGCTTGAATATTAGAATATTAGAATTACATTCGCACACTCAAGATGAAGTTTTTATCATTACCTCACATTAATGGTATAACAAAATTTTGAGACCAAATGCAACTTTTTATATGCATTTATACCCACCAGATACGTTTTCTAGCACAGGGCTGGGCCTCCTTTTGCCTGCATTAGAGTCCCTCTCTTTTGTGTGAAGGTGCTGCAAACATTCCCGTGAGATTTTTGAGCATCACTCTGATGGCTGCATATCCATATTCATAATGTAAATCTACTGTTCCACTTTATTTCAATGGTGCTTTGTCAGACTGAGTCTGTCGGTGTGATGTGCTTTCACAAATGCTCTTCTTCACATCTTGGTTGTAATGAGTGGTTGAGTTACTGTTCCCTTCTGCTCAGCTTGAAGCAGTCTAGCCGTCTGCACTGTTTTCTAGCAATAACAAAGCATTTTCACCTAGAAACCTTCTGCTTGTAGATGTTTGTTTTTTGGGGTTTTGTTGTTCGTTTACTGTGCTTTCATGCGTAAATGCACTGAGCTGCCATGTGATTGACTGTCTGATATCTGCATTCCTGAAAATGCAACACCTAGATGCAGAGGAAATGAGAATGTAGCATATGAGCAGGATTCGAGCAGGATGCAAACTCTGTGAGTGCTCTGGCCTGTATTTGTTTGGTGAACTTTGTGCAATTTAAGCCAGTTACAAGAAAAACTGGTTAAAAGACAAAAAGAAAGAAAGAAACAGTGAGATACTTGTATGGTTTGGTGTAATTTGGACTACTTACAATTTACCAGTTTTAATAAGCCTCATAATAGTCGAGTAGTACTCCTGCAATGACAATCTTGTACAGAAATGTGGATGTAAGTGTGCACTGGTAAAACACAAATAATACTTTTTAATAAGGAAGCTGAGGTTGACTCATTTATTAAATGATTTTTTAATTTAACTGCTAGTGTGTCTATCAACAAATGCTTTTTTTTGGGAGGCATTTTGCTGGTAAATATCCACTTCTTCACGTGGGTCACTTCAAATAAATACAGAGCTGTTCTGAGGGATCATCTTCATCTTGTGGCTTAATCCTACAAACACTCGAGGTACTCTGAACATGTAGTGTACCAATAGTTTACACTTTAGGTTCCACTATCCATTATTGCCACCTGTTTGTGTTACTTTATGCAGATACAAGGGCATTTATTAAGATATAAATGACTATATTTTAAAATAAAAAAATAAAAAATACAATGCTAAAAGTTTTAAATGGTGAGATAAATAATATAATTTATATATTTTTAATTAATGAGACTGTATATCATCCCTCCCTGCCTCTTTCTCCCATGTTTCCTGTTTTCTTAGAATTATTCTTGTCCCTTAAAAGCATAACAACCCCATAGAAATAAATGTTCAACAAGAAACACTAATTAATAAATATGATGCAATCTGAAAATGTTTATGAAATTGTTTCACATGCTTAAAAGATGTTACATTGTGGTGTGTTTCCCCCAAACCAATAAGGACAGCACCCCAAAGGTCCTGCAGGAGAATAAGAATCACCTCATGAGTAAAATCATTTGTGAACAAAGTAACGTGATCCTGGCCAAGAGATCGAGCTAAAATGTCTTTATTTCTTCCAGAAAAACACCACAACAAATAGTTTTAGAAGTCAGTGTTGGCTGGGGTCATCATTTGGCTGTTAACATTAAATAATTGAAGACATTTTTTATATTTAGATGAATGTTTTTGAGAATAGCTTGGTAAGTTATTTCCTCTGTTTTCTAAATAACCAAGAGATTGTTAAAGCAAAAGAAGTTCAGATCATATTTTCTTATCTCACTCTGTTGTGTCAATGTGTGCCTCAATATCTTTTCTACTGTTTTCTGTCTGAAAACCAACAAAATCTGTTGTCCGTGTGTGAATAGCAGCCAGTGGCTGTGCCTTGTCAGGTAGGCTGTATTTGAATAATTTGATGAGACAAGGAAGCAATGACCATCAGACAGATCAGAGGAAGTGAGGAGAGACAGCTAAAGAAAACATGAAGCAGGAAAAATGTTTTCACACCCACATTTTAAAATGGGATAACTGCAGTTTTTAAAAGTCTCGTTTTTTTTTTTTTACACTAATCAAGACAACTTTTAAGTGTTAAATTCACATTATACAAGACATACAGTCCTTGAACTGTAACAGATCAAATACATCAAATATATATGAGTACAAGAGTAAGGTATTTGTGAATGCAAATTATGGGAACTGAATGGATAATTAAGATGACTTATTATTACGTATTCCTTCCCACAATATATCTATATATCTATATATCTATCTATATATATATATATATATATATATATATATATATATATATATATATATATATATATATATATACACATGAGAAAATATAAAATATATAAAAAATATATGATAAAAAAATAGTAAAACTGTCATTGCACTTGTCACTTTGTGGCATGTCAAGAGAAGAGAATGTATTCAAGCCTTTGGCAATGTGTGACCTTTTTGGGAAGCCCAGCGCAGTTTCCCTAATTAACCCGTCCGCGCACAGACATCCATATCCACTCACCAACCACACACGACGTCTTCTTCATTAGTCAGACATGGAGATCAACAGATTAATTTAATCTGCATAAATGCAAATGTCCTCCTTGAGCTTGATGGGCTTGCAGGGAGTTGTTAGAGCAAATTACAGTGTCCCCACAAAATGATGCACGGACACACCACAGGTTAATGCTAATGATATTAAATCTATTTATTACCTTAAAAAAACATGATGAATACATTTTTATATTGATAAAATTCGATAGTAAAAACAAACAAAAACATGTTTGCATCACAAACAAAGTCAACCCTGGTAAATTTGCAGGGAAATCATTGTCCATAGTTTAGTTATTCAATTACCCCCCCTCGTTTAAGCTAGGTCAGTGATTAATTAGTTTAAGCCAATGACCAGTGGAGGTCTTCATTAACAGTCTCGTTATTAGCACAAATTAACCCAGTTTGAGAGGCTCCTATGAGGCTCCTATGAGGCGCTTTAGCAGTCGAAGATCAAAGCAATGACAAGTCTGTGATGAAGTCCAGGCATGACAAACGGACAGGGTTGCATCTTCCTGCAGTTCTGCACAATGTCAACCGTGAAAACCTCCTGCTATCAGCCATGGAAAAATAACTAAACACGTGTTTACTCTCATAGACTGGATCAATAAGACGAGGAATTTTAGTGAAAGAAAGTGTAATCAGAATGAATCTCTTCGGTGAATCTGTCAAACTGAGTTACATTTACAAAGTCCAAACATGATAAAGAACTTAGATGCAAAAAAAAGTTTTAAAAAAAATTACAAAATTAAAGCACTTTTATTAAATTAGAAATTATATAATTAAATTACGACTCAATATTATGTAAAAGGCGGTGATAAATACTTGCTTGGCATTTTAGACACACGTGAAATGTATTCAGTGAATGGTGAAAATGTCACTGGCTTTATTAACTCATATTCAGATCTTCTATTCTTGGAAAAGGACAGTTATGTGATAAATGCACAACATAGTGAACACTTTTTTAAAAAATAACATTTACTGTATTTATAATTGATCGGGTAAGTCGGTACCAAAAAAAAGGCATATTCTCAAATCATAATACATTTAAAGAAGTTAAAATTGAATTTAATCTTGTCAGTGGGATCACATGCATGCATAGACACTCTGACACAGTGTAGTTAAAGAGCTTTGGTGGCATTTAAAGAGGCTTTAGGAAGCGCCTGAGTGACAGTGACACCTAAGAGGCCTGCAGCAGCAGCAGCAGCCAACACTGCAGCTTCACTTCTTCATGTCCTGGTAAGTACAGTGAGGCCATTCCAGACTGTATTTAACATGTCCCCCCACTGCTTTATAAAGACATGTTTAAATAAACACAGCTCTCTTCTATATCCCCTGCCAGCCTCCCTTTGAGCTTGACATAGCGTTAAAAGGTAGAACTGGCCTTTGACCATTTGTGTGCCACAGCAGGGAGAAAAAACAGTGGGGCATGAGAGCGGGAGAGGATTGGTGTGTCTGCTGAATTGGCTTTGACTCGGCCTTTCTTAAATACATGTATTTTCACAGAAGGAACTGTGGTTGAATAGGAGCCGCCCTCCTGGAGTAGAGAGGTATCGGCCGATGTTCATTAGCCTCCTTGAACAGGGCTCCAGGATAAAAGGACCGGGCCAACCCCTGTTTCACATAGAAAAGGGGGACTTCATGAGTATGTATCCCTGCTGAGATCCCATGTGAAATGGAAATGCACTAATTGCCATGATCTGATGAATGGTCAGCTCCTCCCAGGCCATATTGCCTAGCCTTGTCCTGCTGTGATCACGTCACTCGAGGAGCCGGGGCTCTTGGGAGAGAAAAAGGTTAGCTCTCAACTGCTGAGCTAGCATCAGATTAACTGAGGTGAAAGGGAATACCTTCGGTAGGCACACACACATCTTTGATTTCTTAATGCTGATCTCTCCCATAATTCAGCCTTAATAGCACTATTCTCTAACACTGAATAATTTGTGCCGGAGCTGATGCCTGTTTCTTTTTTCCTTTTACATCACATGCTAAGTGTGAGAACCCTGTGAGCTCACATGATAACAACACAAACTGACATAACAAGGAATATCTGGCACTTACACTAATGGCAACAGCAAGTGAATGCTGTTTTTTTGTACAATTAATTTGCTTCACAGAACCCATTGTACAGCTTTATGAAAAGCCAACACCAGGCCATGTACATTTAGAAACACAAACAACCCTAAATGAAGTTGTTTGGTCATCATTTATCATCGGAGCAGACTTTCAGGAGTGTGAACAAGCTCTCTGCACCCGACAAAACCTTTTTGTAAATCATATTAAATGAGACAGACGTGCCTTTGAGTTTCTTCTCTCTTTTCCTGAGGGAGAGCTGATTTAACAACTGTATGGAGGAGCTACAGGCTTTGTTTGCATTGTCCCTGCCCTGAGACAGAGCAACTCTCCCAGACTACACTAAACTGGCTTGGCAGCCGGCGTGTGTGTAGTGCCAGGCTTGAGGGAGGGTGTGTGTGCAGATTCATGCACATGTGTACACTTATCTAAGTTTTTTCTGTGCAGAAATGGTGCACTTCACATGCTTGGCATTATGGGACTGCATGTGCTTTCATCTGTGTGTGCTCATGCAAGTGCCCAGTGCATAGACCGGCTTTAAGGGAACACAAAACGGGCAAATGAATCCTCGTACCCTCTTTTGGCACTCATCAGTTCGTGACTTGTGAAAAGCGCCAAAGTGAGGATTGTAAGTGAGCAGGACACTCGTCACAGGTCTGCCCATGAGACCCAGTGACACCTGTCATCACAGCTTACTCTGAAGACCTGCTACACACCACCTCCAGCCTCGCCTCTCCTCTGCCACCAACAAATAGGGGGAATAGAGAGAAGTGGGAAGGAGGGGGTGGATTTATAGATCCCCTCTTTCTCTGTTCTCCGTACTGGTAGCGAGGTTAGAGGGCACCGAGCTGCCGGAGAGGAGGGCAGGAGGGAGAGGGATGAGGAAAGTCTGCCTGGTTAGCATTTGTCCTTTAGATGAGCATGCTTCTCTGGCCCTGTGGTAATAGCTCTCCTTCCCGCCTGACTGCATACTCAGGACAAAGGCTGTGCGTGTGTGTGTGCGTGTGTGTGTGTGTATGTGTGTGTGTGTGTGTGTGCATGTGTGTGTGTAAGAGAAAGAGAGACAGAGATTCAGTGTTGCATGTGTTAACTACTTAACAATTTAATTTTCACTTTGGTAATGATTTTATTTCCATTTTAACATCCCTTTTAAATGTATTCATGTAAATAAATAAGACTGCTCATGGAATGTTTATTTAGATTAGTTATAATCTGAATGTGGAATGGTTTATTTCCTCTCCTCCGGCTTTATTGCTTGGTAGTTCATTATAGCATACTAAACAACACAAAAAAGTACGAAGAGTAGCCGAGGAAGAAAAAAAGAGGAGAGAGAAAAAAGGCTTGTTTGGTTCAGAAAGCATTTAACAACTTCCCTTGGAAATTGAAAGAGGAAATAGTTTTGGGCTGGATTGCAGTAGGGGGGGAATGAAGCCCATATGAGGACCAGATGAAGAGAGTATGCAGCCAAGCTGGACTGACAGTGGGAGAGAGACAGGCGGGGAGGTGGGGGATCGTTTGATGTTCTTCATTTACATCTCACAACAAAACAGAGGAAAAACAAACTGAAATCATTGTAAAACAGTGACAGAGGGAGAAATGGGGAGAGAGAGCACGAGAGACCATGAGCCATACAGAGAGAGAGAGAGTGCAGGAGGGCGAGGGCACTGGGTGTTTATGAGGTCATTTACCAAACTTGTGTTTTCAACATTTCCTCCCCACTTTAATTTTTCAGCTTTGTTCTACTCTAATTACTTCCATCCACATGTGAGAGTATGTGGGGATGTTTGTGAATGTGTGTGCAAGTCATTTTGTCTGTTTGGTTTTGTATGGATCCACATGTCACTGCAACTCTGGTTATTGCAACACAGACAGTCTGAAAACATGCCCACAAACTTCTCTTCCTTTACATTAACCATTCAATACTCCGGAGAAATAACTGAGAACTGGTCAACATACCATGCAACCTTTCTTCTTGGAACTGAAAGGACAAAATCCTAAGTAGATACACAAAGTGTGTGACTTCTTCCTACCATCTGTGAACATCGGCTTCTCCTTATCACGACACTGTAGACTTGTGCAAACAAAACAAAACCAACTCTTAACTTACATATAGTAGTGACAAGCCATAAAACAGTTGTACTAATCATTTGTTTAATGGCCATATACTATAATCCTACAAACATACTTCTGCTCAATTTTTATTTTCTAGTAAAAATTTGAATTCTGTGCAAGACATCATCCAGGGGGTTGATGTTTGGTTTGGTCAATGATTTCTGTGTATAACTACACATAGGTTTAACTTGAAGGTGTCTTTAGTAAACCTTCCCCAATATATTGTTAAAAAAATACAACGTCAGCCTATACAGGAAAATCTTTGAAAAAATAAGTGACGTGAGAAACACCCTTCCACCGTTCTATGAGTGTTGATGTTGCATAGTTTGCCCACCAGAAGGCACTCTGCAACTTCACTGTTGACATGCAACAATGAGCTGATCCGAGCCACGACTTACAATAAAAACAAGATTATTTGAAACTGCACTGCCATATGATCTCAGTAAGGACTCATAAATAGCATTTAAAATCACAAAATGTCAGTTATTGTGTTAAATATCCTATACTGCTCAGGCTCCACTATGCACACAGCGTAACATGTAATTTTTTTTTCAGTTTAATTAAATTGCAATTTATATATAATATAATTTTAAATTAAAAATTGTTGGTATCTAAATAAATACCCAACTAAAAAACCAAAGAAACTGTTAGCTGTCAGTTTGATGGTGACTATTTTTAACACACAGCAGGAAAGAGCTGAAGTGGTGTTTTATTGAGGGAAGATTTTCAGATCAGTTTTTTCCTGGTAGTTTAATGAAATTGGAAGGACACCAAATGAAATCTCAGGTGACTCATTAAAACTGATTTTAAACAGAAATTATTCCGACATTCATTATTAAATCCAGTAATTTGCCAGTCAAACACATCAATAGTTAGCAGCATTAGTCATTCTGCATTTTATTACCATCAGAATCGTCAATTAAAACAGGTGTGTCCCCAGAAAGCAGTGCTCAAACCTGTCTGCGTTACGCAATCTCATATGTTACGATTCCCTGGTATATTAATAATGCAATGAGTTTTACATTTACAGTTGAAAGGCGGAACAGGAATGTCTTTCTCATGGAGATAAGAAATGAGATGCGGAAGCCTGATGTAAAACAAACATCTCAAGACATGGCTGAAAGTCCTTGAGATTTAGAGGAACAAATTCTACTTCGTTTTCCTTCTCTATTTTTGCTTAATTGCTTCCTTAATTCTGTTTGTTCCTCTCTTTCTTGAATTTATTAAAGTGTATAAAAAGTTCTCACTTTTAAACAGAAACTATATGCAGCCGATTGCTGTTGCAAATCCCAGACCTGCACTGCTCTGGCTGAAAGTTTGTATCTCTCACTCGTTCACAGAAGAGGTTGTGTTCTTCAGGCATCACTAGTGCAGCGATAGCTTCCTGGCATCCTAGCTGCTCTTGGATCAGGGAATGACTAACGCATGTGTTATGACATTCGATGATATTTGCATATTCATTTGTGACATTAAGAATTCGTCTTTGCTGCCCCAGGTGTTCCCAAGTTTCTTGTGGAACACTATTAATTCAGTTCCTCGTGTTTCTGCTAAGTGAACCTGACTGAGCAGCCCAGCTGATAGTATATCTTAACCCCTTTTAGATGTTTCTTGAAAGAAGGAACAGGAATTTTCAGGGCAGAGAGGCAGGGTGTAGGCATATGAAGAATGCCTGGATCTGACTCACTCTGGCAGTGGCTTTAATCAGGGTGGAAAAGCTGCTGTGTTCTCATGCAATGCCGAGTCAAATACTCACCCTGTGGTCTGCAGGAGGTCAACCATGGTGCACAGACCTAGAGAACAACAGAGAGAGAACGAGATTCAGGTCCCTGACAAGTACGCTGCCCAGAGGACACACATTCCACACGTTTCATCACAAAAGACATCATATACAAACTATAACAATTCCGAAGTGTGATGTTTTTTTGGTGAGTATTTTAAGCCTTTACTGGGAGAGGCAGGAAAGCTTGGATAAAGACATACAGTAAATGGCCTTGGGGCACATTTGAATTCAGACCTGCGTTAGGTTTCTGCGAATGGGTCACCTGCTCAAGCCAGTGAGCCATCCTGGCGCCTACCAAAATGTAATGTTAACTTATGTTGAAGGGTTGAGGGTGGGAGACTAAGTTTTAGAATAGCTGAAGCACTTTAATAAATATGAAAACTTATAATATGATAACATTTTTTTCACCAGAACTTTTTTTAAAAAGCAGAAAGAAAGAAAATTTATATCTAACAAAATAATTTTTGTCCAGAAGCAGCAAAGAAATGCATAGATAGCAAGTGTGTGACAGTAACTCATAGTAATATCAAATAGCTTGAGTTCAGTTGTTCTTGGATGGCCACAGCATTGGAGTTAATGATATCATACTACTGATACTACTGATAAACAAGAGATGTGTGATTTAGTCTTAAAACTGTCTGGGTTGTTGGATAAAGAAAGGTGAACTATTGGTCATTTTAGAGCAGTGGTGCATCATCATATGAGTACATAAAGAACTATATGTAAGTGTATGGGTGAGTGAGGGGAGGCAGAGTGATGACAAGTGAACACAACCTGTACTGGACCTTGTGGGTTTTCTGTATTCCCAAGGCCTCTTTGTGAGGGCAGCGTTCAGGGTTACGGGTCTGGCCCTGAGCACCAGTGCTGTCACTGGGAATTACAAAGAGGCAAAGTTGTGTAACATGCCTTAACATTGTGGCAGAAAGCCCGAGGGGGCAGAGAATTAATGCAGGCTGCCTGGCTGCATGTAGGAATCTCTGCTTGGTAACTGCCAGGACGCCTTTATTAGATATGCTCCTCAACAAATAGCACGGAGATTATCTGACATTATACAGCTTCTCCTATACATGGATCTCTCACTGTTGTTTGTGACTTATGATCTTGGTAAATTAATATTTTTTTAATAAAATTAACTGATCCAGAACAAACAGTGCATTTCTGTCAGTATAAAAAAGATGAATATTGTTATTCATGATAAAACGTGATTGTCACTCAATCAAAAGTAGACTACTACAACAAGCATATAATACCAAGGAAGTGGGAATAGCATCAAGTGCACTTTTGGTAGAAATTATTTTATGTGTTGTAAGTACAGTTTAAAGCTTTAAGATATGATGAGGGCTAACATGTCCAGGTAAACACAGATTTAAATAATTCTAGGCTATAAACCTATATTAACTGTTTTTAAAGGATTGATACAAAACAGAATCCCTTTTTTTTCTCAGAAAGACTGGTTGACTCTGGCTTTCATAGCCAGCAAAGTTAATTAGAGCAGTAGCAATGCCTGCCTTACATCGTGTGATGACATTTGTCAAAGATGGCTTGACTTGCATGTCACTAACTTCAAACGACTTGCTTTGATATCCGGAGCTAGAAAAATCAAGCACGCTTCAGTTTGTTGCTTTGATAATCGTTATTAAAACAAAGCCCAAGGCAAACATCTGTCCCATTCATTAGAAAGTTGCATCAATTAATAGCACCCACTGGGCTGTCTGAAAAACGCTCTGAGCACGTGCTAAGCTAAAGTCAGTGTCCACTTTTCCTCCTGATTACATCTTTGCTCCAGTTTCTTTTAACAAACCACTTCAGGAAATTCTTCCTAGCTTCACTTAATCTGAGCTACAAGAAATGCTTGGCTAAAAAAAAAAATGCAAATATATGTATATATATATATGTATATATATATATATATATATATATATATATATATATATATATATATATATATATATATATATATATATATATATATATATATATATATATATATATATACAGTGCCACCGATTGCCTGACAGAATTACACGTTAAGGGTGAATATAATGCATATTTTAGTTATATATATATATATATATATATATATATAATTTTTTTTATTCTTTAATTGCAATTTCAGACTTCAGTACTATTGTAGATTAGTCCCAGTATCCTTAGTACAGCAAAGATGCCCCAAAGCCAATAGATTGGAGAGAAAGAGAGCCCTCTGGTGGTAGTAATCGCCGCAAAAGAACACTTCCTGAAGACTGCTGAAATCAAAACAAAGCTATTCATAATTTAATCCATCAAGAATCCACCACAACTGTCTCTTGTGAGATGTCCATCATTTATTTTATTTTCTTTTTCTGTTTTTACTACTTACATGCTCTCTCTCTCTCTCTCTCTCTCTCTCACACACACACACACACACACACACACACACACACACCGATCTTCTGTGCTGGCTTTGTGATCCCTTCTATTGTCATACATGCATGATTGGGTGGGGCTATATGCAGAAAACATGCCAAGCTAAGTGTTGGGTGTGGTAAGGTCACAGAGATCACCATCTCCTTTAATTACCCTGACTTTGTGAGACAACAATATTTTGACTTACCTAAGTGACTGTGTGTGTGTGTGTGTGTGTGTGTGCATGTGTGTGTGTGTGTGTGTGTGTGTGTGTGTGTGTGTGTGTGTGTGTGTGTGTGTGTGTGTGTGTGTGTGTGAGAGAGAGAGAGAGAGATGGGGGTTGGTTGGGACATAGGCCTGTATTACAATAGGTTGCATAGAGATAACATTTTTTATTTTTAAATTTAAAAAACATCAGATAAATCAGTGATTAAGACAGTACACCAGTTATCACTGGTATAAAGTCTTTTTGGATTTAACCAATTCAGTGTGGCGAGGACAGGCTACTTTCACCAGCTGGTGGTATCTTACGTTCTAATTGTTGTCAGAGGCTAAACACAAGCCTTCGGAGTGGGACAGCTTGCTTTGATTATTTACTACTATTTTCATCAATCGTTCAGTGCGTTGTGAATTTTGACATTTAAATTCCACAATATGCAAGTGATACTGTAGACTAGATGTTGAACGCAGAATTTTGCATTTTTATGGTTGATCCTTTTACTGATTTTGAAATTGCAGAAAACAAAAAACAGTGCCACTTAAGAGTGTATGAATTATTTTATGACAGTTTATTGTTTTA
The DNA here is from genome assembly GCF_963576455.1 of Neolamprologus multifasciatus. Taxonomy (NCBI): domain Eukaryota; kingdom Metazoa; phylum Chordata; class Actinopteri; order Cichliformes; family Cichlidae; genus Neolamprologus; species Neolamprologus multifasciatus. Next base: position 6,528,821 of record NC_140443.1, on the reverse strand, counting down.
TTTAGGTGTCTTTTGCTTTCTTTTTTTCTCCCTTCCTCCCCGAGGGCTTCACCTGTGGAACTCACTCTTTCATTAGGCAATAGGAAGGGGATGTATTCACAGTAGAAACACAATAAAACTACACCTTTCATCTACATGGTAAGCAGCTGTGTTACTGGATATGAGATTACTTTTGGGAAGAACAAGGACATCCCTCTTTGTTTGTAACACTTTGGTCTTATGGGGTAATGTGCATGAATGAAAAAAAAAAGAAAAAAAGGAGCCTTTTATGTGATTCTGACTTTTGGTAACATGCCCCCCCCCCCACCCCCACCTCCATCTACAAGCAAATCATAATAAATAAGAAATGACAGAGCACAATTGAAATCAGCCACTTTCTTTGTCTTCATGCGTGGCCCTCAAGAGTGAATACTCATATGGTAGGGATTGCTTTGAAATTTAAATACATAATTTGAAAATTTAAAAAAAGGAAAATGCAAGAAAGACTCCACTGTGCATGAAAACAATGGTGTCCTATACACAGTTTCAATTGTCGCTGTTTTAGGTTTTCTCTTGCGGCTGTAATATCTGTCCAAAAATGGAAGTGACGTGGGTTAGGAACGCGGCTCTCCCATTTTGTTTTAATCACTGAGAAAAAAAGAGAGCAGAATGTGAATAAAGACACTAACCTCAGAGAATTGCACATGTTACCTCTACAGAGATGTTTTGTGACATTCTTTTGTGTTCTTGTTTTTGTGTGACAGCTAATCAGCATTGTCAAATGAATGCACCGCAGCCAGATACAGTCCCTTTCAGCTTTTGTTTACCATAAACAACATGATAGGCATCACAGAGGAAAAAGCCCTGAGGCAAGAAAGTATAGGGTTAACAAAGACCAAAGCACTCTAAACATTGCTTAAATTACAGCTAAATGAGCTGCTGAATACCTGCATGAATAACACTGGTCTCACTCACTGGGGATGCACAGTTTTACAAAGTATTTTATGACAAATACACAAAAGTCATATTTATTTATCTTTTGTTATTATCCATTTAGGTCCCTTAAAGGTTTCATAACAGTAAACCTACAACAGCTCAAAAATGAAACACACGTTCAAAGTTAAAGTCGTGCTCTGGGACATTGCGTGACTAGCGCGGCTGTTACTGATAAATTGAGTGACAGGTTGACTATGAGGATGTTCACTACAGTCAGAGAATATTACCATAAATTAGATTCTCAGAAAGAATCCCATCAATCTGTACCTTCTTAGATGTCTAGTGACTGGCAGCTTGTACCTGAGGTAAACCAGGAAAAACATTGTTAGACTATGTGTCGACTCTGCTGACTTACTGGCTAAAGGATGAGTGGTTTCAAGTTGTGAAGTTGGTAGAAGCTTGATGGCATATATGTAGACACACAATAACTAAAATATTTGAAATGTAATATTTACAGAGGCAATCAAAAAGAAGCTTATTTTTACTTTGTCATAAAGTGCTGTTCTAAAACACTTTACCAAATAGAGCTCAAGTGTTAACATTATTACATGGACATACTATACACCTTAAAGACTTATTATATACTGACAAATGATAAACCTGAGTTACAATATAAATTTTTTCCACATGTTGGTAAGTATTGAATCTACTGTGTCTCCATAGGCTAAGCATATTAAAGAAAAAAATAATAGTGATAATAATGGAAACGCTAAAGAAAAATGCAAAATTAATATAATTGGCTGGATTTAACGTTTTCTTTTTGCATTTTTGGTACTTAAACGTGTTATTCACACTACTGGGAAAGGGTTTGTGCTGTCTTTATTCCCAGCATCTGTTCATACATGCAGGATGAACACAGCTTTGATTTAAACGTTAACTCTGTTTTAATTATAAAGAGGTAGGTGTAATAGCTGTTGACACATTACAGTGGTAAGCTAAGCCAATTGATTCTTCAGTGAAAATAAGCTGGGCTGGTGAAAAGCCAAGACCTTAGCAGGACAATGAGACCGAGGAACGATGAAAATGATCTATACCCCAAGGGCCTACGGCTGCCATCTATGACTCATTCACTCACAGCAGTTAAGTAACCAAGGTTAGTGGAGTCACATTCTTTGGTAGAAAAAGAGAGAGGGAGATACCACAGAATCCTTCAACATGTCAACACTGGGAGCAGTTAAAATGGACAGTTAATAACCTGAATGCTTTGGTTTTCTCTTATCAGAGCACAGCCACTTGTTCACATTTCTAAAGGGGATAAAATATATATCTGATGTAAAATGAAAGCAAGAAAGAAACGAAATGATATTACTGTAGTCACTAACAATCGCTACTTTCCAAATAGTTCCAGCTATATCAGGTACTTGATCAGAATGTATAGCATACTTTGCATCCAACCATGTAAAGTGTTACTTCATCATACTTGAGGATGGTGTAAAACACAAACATTCAAACTGACATGACAAGACATTAAGGTTCAAAGAGCAGTGAGGGAATGCTTTACACTTACAGAATATCTTTGTTTGCTATCAAGATGCATAAAAATGAAAACAAATCTGTGGCCTCCGTGGTCTAGCTGATATTACACATAAAACAAGCTCAAAGCAAGCTGTAATCAACAACAAGCACTTAAACTTTCTGCAACTTTGCAGTTCCTAAGAACTGACACATTTCTCTGAGAGATAGCACAGTAGGCTGTGAAACACTGAAATCCTTCTCACGCTTTTGGAAAACTTGCACTCACCATCAATAATCGGTGTCACACCTCTCAGTCATTTTTTTAAAAGGTCAACAAACAGTCCTGCAGGCATGTACGCAACTCGATTGCTGCGCTATTGTCAGTGGAAACCAACACTGTAGGTGAGAATGTGCTGATTACGTAATTTTATAATCACAATTTAACTGTAAATCACATGAAGCATTCCAAAGCAATGCCATTAAAGATTTGATATGCAATAAATTCATTTATCTTTTCCCTCTAGCTTTGTCACATCGATTATTTAAATGCTCGTTTTAAGGGGCAGATTATACTTTCCAGATTGGTCGCTTTTCTACTACATCATCGCAGTCACTTCTGTTTATGCCCACCATTAAGATGCAAGTAGCCGCTGCAGTATTCTCCTGAACGATAGCTGTCGCCAGTTGGAGAGTACTGCCACATCAGCACTGATACAGGAAGAGAAGAAGTCAGAACCAGAAAACATTAACAAGTGATTTTCCCATAAAGTCTCATGATTTCAAACTGTTCCAACATATCCCTGTGTATAATCTGTGACTTTGACCTTCTGTACTGATATGTAATTAAAATGGCGTTGATGACAGGGGGTATTAGGTGAGCATCAAAGTGATCTTACTTTACATAGTTTTTGGGTTACACTTTTTACCATGCTTTTGCTTGCTTTTCACTGTTCTCACGTGCTGTTGTTTTAAGGGAAAAAAAGGTTGAAATTTAGACACTTGCACATGCAGAGTAAAGTTAACTAATGTCTCTGAAAAGTAAAAAAAAAAGTAATATACAACATGAAAATGATAGAGCACGTTACACTATCACATAAATCAGAATCACACTAGTGAATGTTACATATTAGTGCATTATTGTGATGGACCGAGCAGCAAAGGAAACTTAGGCGCTAAGTCCAAAAAAAGGGATTTTTTATTTAACCCCAAAAAACATAATTGGTTAACTCATGCAAAAAGAATCAAAATCTTGGGCCCATAAAAGAGGTCAAAATAACAGAACTCCTTTAAAGCTCGCTCTGCCCCTTTTCCACCTCTTGGCTCCTCAATCAAGGGACTGGAGCAGCTGCAACAAAGGTAACTCAGAAATCTAAGATTAAATCATTCATAACAGTGCAAACTAAAATGTGCGCACTTATTTTTGAATGCAGTGTTATGTGAGTATATGAATTAATTCTAAACCAAACCAGTTATTTATTGTCCTGTAAATTAATTCCTACATTTAAAGAAAGACAAATGTGAATGCGATGTTATGTATAAGCCTCTACACTAACATGGTGGATATTACCACTGTGTGGCTGTAAGTGCAGCCATCACAATTATCTTAATATATTATTATTATATAAAGATGAACATTTTTATCAACACAACGGAGGGTTAAACGGTTAAACATTACAGGACAGAGATGTTTTGAACTAAGCCTCTGTTTTTTTTGTTGTTTTGGGTTTTTTTTCCAGCTTCTTTGATGTGAGCTTCAGAAGTGCAGAGATCCATCATGTGATTGACCATGATGAATCTACAGACAAATCACTGCAGGCCAGGTTTGAAATGTCATTCTGAGTTGAGTCTCTGGCATGTGTCATGTCTCTGATGTTTGATGTAGAATATCTTGAAATGTCAAAAAGGAGAGACAAAGTCATGCCATTTTAAGATGTTCAAACATCGGTTTAGTCATTAGTCTTTAAGAAATCATGAACAGTGACGCTCTTTGATCGGGTGAAACACTAAGAATAATGCAAAATAGCAAAGATATGCTGAGTAAGACTATTGTGACATCTAATTAGCATAGCAGTAACTCAGTGCAGTTAGGCACATAGACACACTGTAAAGTTTAACTACAGCATCAGAATGGAGAAGAAAGGTGATTTAGGTGATTTTAAATCTGTCATGGTTGTTGGTGTGTGACTGGCTTGTCTGAGTATTTTAGAAACCGCTGGTATACTGGAATTTTCAGACACAACCATCTGTAGGGTTTACTCAGAATGGCCTGAAAAAGAGGAAATCTTGAGTGGGGATTAGTTCTCTGGGTGAAAATGCTTTGTTGATGCCAGAGGTAAGAGTACAATTGCCAGACTGCAACCACAACAATACCCTCTGAAGTCTTAAAGTGGACGCCTCTGGTACTGAAAATGTGTGATGTGTTACACTACTTATAGGGCGTTTTCACACCTATAGTTAATTTACTTTAGTCTGAATCACTTGTACTTTGTCACTTTTTTTGGTTTTTGTTTTCACATAGAGAAAATCCAAGTAAACTGAAGCAAACCAAAATGCGTCACTACAAACCGCATGAGAACATTTAGTCCACTTATTGACCAGATGTGTCTGGGGAGGGAACAACAAAAGTAAATACAGGAACAAGGTGCTGTGTTCTGGACGATGGGAGAACATGGAGATTTTTACGTTATTTTCACAGCTAGTTGCTGGCCCATACAGTAACTAGCTCTCCTAGTCTACAGTACAGTAGACTACGTGGCTACGGGCAGTTTTTTAGCTCAAACTTTCAATGTGCGCTTGGTAGTTGGTTCAGATTGAGGTCAGATCACATTCACACCATAAACAAACTGCTCTGAAGTTCATTTGGAACCACACTGAGACCGCCTCCTCCAAAGGGTCTTGGTGCAGTTGTTTTTGTCCGAACTGTCTTCACATCAATTCGATTTAATTGGACTGAACACAGCAGCTTTGAAAACGTTACATGCTTTCAGCAGACCAAAGCATTGACAACAACATACAATTATTTAACACCACAACAAAAAAGTTAAATTGTTAGTTTTTGAACAAAAATAATACCAGAAAGACTTTTAAGATTTTAATATATGGCTCACAGCCTTTCTTTGGCATCATGGTGGTGCGGTGTTGTCTTACAGCAAGAAGGTCCCGAGTTTGATTCCACCACCTGGCCGGGCCTTTCTGTGGGGAGTTTGCATGTTCTCCGTGTTTGAGTGGGTTCTCATGGGCTTCTTCCCACTGTCCAAAGACATGTAGTTAGTGGGGTTAGGATAATTTGTAATTCAAAAATGCCCATAGGTGTGAATGCGAGTGCAAATGGTTGTTTGTCTCTCTGTGACAGAGTGGCAACCTGTCCAGGGTGTATGGTCCTATGGTAGCTGGGATAAGCTCCAGACCCCCCACGACCCTGACAAGGATGAGCAAAAGAGAATGATGCATGGATGGATGGGTACAAGATGCAAAGTAAAACAATTTTAAACCATAGCTAACAAATCTAATCTAATGCAAATCTCTCAACTCCACAACTGGCCTCTTGTATTCCTTTACATATTTTAGTAATGGGCTTACAGAATATTATAACTCTTTCTCAAAGAAATCATGTGCATCCACATTCTGCTTTTTCTTAGTAGGTATGGGCACAGAAAGTTCTTTGGTTATGATTAGGAAACGACTGGAAACAGGAGAGTTTGTAGGAAAAAATTTGCATTCTCCAACCACCTAAAAAGTGATCGCTGAAGTTGTTGGATATGGTTAGATAAAATCCTTCACAAAGGCCATGCTACACCCAAAAATCTCCTTGATATACCCCACATTATCTTTTACTTTTCTATTCTCAAGCTTTATGGTTCACACTTTCTAATTTCATTGTACGGTAATTGATTTTTAATCTATTTTTGTGTGAGGCCGAAAGTTTATCAGGGTCAAGAAGCGTTGGAAAATTTGCATCTTTCTAGTCTTTAGGGAGGAACATTTGTCTAGCTCACTCCAAAAGAGCCACAGGGGTCAGATTCCATAGCCTGCTGCTAAACAATGAGAAGCTAGTGTTGCCAAAAAGAGAGACCAGACAGGCCTGTCTCTCTAGATCTCTCTTAAATGTCAAACTCCTAAGTACATTGGCCAAAGGCTAATGGAGTTACTGGTTTTGTTTGTTTGTGTGTGTGTGTATGTATGTGTGTGTGTGTTTGTGTGCGCGTGTGTTTTGTTTTGCTGTAGTAATAATCAAAAACATTAATAAACTAATTGGAAAGTGCAGTAAAAGTTGTCTTTTGCTACTCAAGCCCATTTTATTAAAGAGAGTGCAACTGAGGTTTATTTCACTGACAGCAATTAATTATTCAAGTGAAATACAGGTAAGATGTTAGAAGTATGGATTAATTAGACGTGTGAGAGCAGGAGAGTACTTTGGGAGGTGGCACAATCAGATCATTAAGATTTTTGTAAGGCACTTGGACATTTGACAAGGGAAAGAGAATGCAACTCATTAACACACGGCCTTCTTTTGGGTGCGATCAGGAGCTGTTCTGACTAGTTTGAGGTCGATTGGCTGCCACTCCAATTTCTGCGCAAGAGGTGCACAGTTATGATTTATGCTGCGGCTCGCTGTATTAGAGGCTGTGCTAGTGTGCCAGTGTTTTCTCAGGTCCTCTCATGTTATGGCGTACATTTGCTCTGAAATATGTTGACGTTATTTTTAGTTTCTCTTGAAAAGATCCAGTGAATCATCCTCCTCTTATTATAGCTGTGAAAAGGAGATCAGATTTTGACTGCGCATCACTTTTCATCACAACAGCCAGCTGGCAATAACAATGAAACAATCTAGAGTCATGGTGGATGTAGCCTGAAGGTTAGAGAAGTACAGCTAAAAGGAAATACTGGGCTTCAGTCCATGTGGGTGGGAACATTTGAGAAAGTGATGTAAAAATGTAACAAAAGACATCAAAAAAGTTTGATGGTGTTACATGCTCTTCCTCCTAATCTAAAGATTTCGGTCTGTTTGGGGGCACCGGGCAATGCATGCATACACTTAATTTCTTTTGGATTCTGTGAGGCAAAAACCCAAAGAAGCAGAATTGTCTAAAACATACTTTTGGAATCATAGCTACGATTACAAGTGAATGCAACACTAATCAAAACATCTTGCCTCGAATCCTAATGAGATCATCTGTATTTCAGTGGTATTTCACCTTTTTCCTTATTAATAAAAAATATGAATTAGAGCAACATTGCCAGGACATCCGTACCAAAACAACACAACTACACTTTTCAGTCATTTCTGTAGCCTCATAGCCCATTTTCTACCCGTCTTCATTTTCCCACAAATTCTACAGCTAGGACCTCAAGCCCCTCCGGCACTCTTCCATTTACTTTAGTATGAAAATTTGGCATATGTGTTTCCAATAAATCTTCTAGAGAAATTATGCCTTAGCTAGGTGATTCATGAGCACGCTGACAGTTGAAATTGCCGGTGCGAATCTTTGGCACGGGATAAGTCTGCGCTGAGCCGCCCTTTCTGCCTCAAGGATACAAGAGGGGAGGAGCCAGGACAGGAGCTGCAGGTTTAACCCTGTCACCTGTAGTCTCATATCTGACCTACTGCACTGCACAGTGGAAACACGGGGAGGTCACCTGTGTGTGCCCAAATGCGTGCATTTCACCAAGAACGGGAAAAAGGTTTGTGTGACTTGGGTCTTTAAGAGACTGTTTGTGTTAATGTTCAGGAATTCTTTCAAGTCAATTAATGTAATCAGAAGTTGGATTTTGTATGTCTACTAAAAACCTATTTGCTAATAAGTGTATAATTAGCCCTCTGAGTAAGAGACCTTATAGGTTTGGTGAGAAATTTTACTTCTTTGTTCTACCTGTGATGAGCAACTCCACACTGTCTGTGACTGACTGTTGTTTTTAAATACATTTTTAGTTTATATAGAGATTAGATTAGATAAAACTTTATTAATCCCTCGGGTAGGTTCCTCTGGGAAATTTGTTTTTCCAAAAAGCACAGCACCGACAGAAGTTACAGAGTTAAGAATATTATATATATATATATATATATATATATATATATATATATATATATATATATATATATATATACACACACATATAAATACAAAGACATATATAGATAAAATATACAAAGGGGATAAATAGAATAAATAGGAATAAAAATAAAAATAAAAATAAAAATAAAAATAAAAATACAAGTGAATTGCACATTTCAAGTATAGAGTCTATTGCACTGCTGATTATTAACAAAAAGTATTGCACAAAAGGTATTGCACAGTGAAGAGAAGAGGCACTACAGCTTAGTTGTTCCCCCCTCCTTTGTCCTCCTGTTTCCCCTCCCTCTCCCCTCCAGAGAGGAGTTAAACAGTCTGATGGCGTGTGGGACAAAGGAGTTTTTAAGCCTGTTGGTTCTGATAAATGACTTTACACTGATTCTGGAAGGACAAACATGAGTCTCAGATGCGTTTTGAGTTGAACTGCAACACCCATACTTATTCCTTCTTTCTCATGTCTGCAGATCATTGGAAGAGGATGTAATGTGACAATAAGTATGAAATGAATAAACAAAGATAAATTGGTAAGAAAAACACCCATAAATATTCTTTATAATCCCACTATATAATAAAAAAAATGGGTGTCATTAATTCAAAACAAGTTTGAATGTGATAACAAAACTAATTACAACCAGAGTTTTCACTTTATCGCTCCTTTCATTTGTGGTTGGAGCTCTTTCTTTCCTTGGGCAGATGAATGAGCATGTTACAGATGCAGACAAAGAGCGTCGTGATCAACAGGCCCAAGCCTCTCTTCACTTTCAATAAACTAATTTGAAAATCATAGTCAGATAAGCTGTGGCCATTTGGAAGCCATTAGGACAAATACAATGAGGTGGCTTTACAACCTCATAAGTGTCTCTTTGGTTGCACATTTAATGACCCCTGGTTTGTAAGACAGTGTTACAGCTGTAATGGGAATGGGTTTTGTGGGAAGAGTGGCTGACGCTGAATGACACAGCGTGTCAGATGTCAAGCAGAAGGCTGGTCAAACTGTTTGATATAAAGAACAAAACAAAACCAAAAAGTGACACCGCTGGAACCGCTACTGCAGATCCTTTTGGCAAAAATAATTCATAGTGTCTTGTGAAAAATAAGCGAAGGGGAGAGTGAGGTAAGTGAAGACAGAGAGGTCATGACATGTTTTTATAGAGTGGCATAATAACTAACACTTACAGGGAGTCTCAATCAAACTGAGTGAGTAAATCATCATAACTGCTGAACAAAAACATACGAAAAAGAATATAAACTGTAGCGATAATAACAGCTGTTCCTCTAAAGCATTGTGCATTTTGTAAACAAGAAGTCTTCCAACCTAATCGGACATCCAGTATAACAACATGAAAGAACGGTGGTTTAAGTTAATATAGGCTAGCCTTGACATTGTGACTGAAATAATAACAATAAATGGGGGGACGTCATTGAAGGAGCCTTCTTAAAAGAAAGCATGACTGTATTTCACAACATGGTCTTACGCAGGGGAGGTGAGCTCTGTGCTACAGGTTTTTTTTTCCCTGTCAACTGGTATTTGAAAAGGCCATTATAATAATTATAGAAAAAAGTACAGTTTTCCTGTGACCTTTATTCTTCAAGCATGACCCTAAAAACATCACATCAATAACTGACACCTTTTTATTGATTTATTTTTTCACAGCCAATTTTATCTTGTGATCTAACAAAAGAACTGGATTACTGTACCAACACTGGAGCACTCAGCTAAAATGTGAGTTATTCTTCACTACAATACTAGCATTCAACTCTTAAAAGAAAAAAAAAATGCAAGCTTCAGGGATTGAAGGAGTTGCATTTGTGACACAGGAACAAAAAGGCTCTCATTGTTAAATCCACCATTTCCCCTTCATATTTTTCCAATTATTGTTTCTTCAGAAGGATTTCAGGCTCATACTAAAAACGTGTTTTCACTCAAATTCCTCTTCTACCTCCCCTGTGCCCACCCTCTTTCTCTACCGCTTAGTATTTTCTATGTTTCTGTGTCTGTTTCTGTCTATGCCACTCTTCCTGTCTATTTTGTTCTCTTTGACCCCCAACGATCTAAATGTACTCACAACAGCATTAAGGACTTCAATCCCCCCAGGGGTTCCTGTGGTCCACGTTCCCAGAGAGTAACAGAGACTTTAAGGGGACATGCCGGAACAAATGACAGACAGTCTCTGCAGGCAAGCCACCAGATACACAGATGGGCATAGATCAAGGAATTGAAATTATGGAGATCTTTAGTACCACCATCACAGTGCAGCAATGTGGCTTTTGGATGTTTTGCCACCATGACTGTTGCTGCCCGCAAACTGCATGGATTTCTGTATGCCTGCCATGGGAATGCATGGTTTTACTGAAACTGATCACATTGTTGCAATTGGTTGGCAGAGAAGGATGGACTATAGTGTTAATGTGTTTAATGTGCAAATCGATGCCTTTTTCCACTCGTAAGAATATAGATGAAATTCAATCACGTGTGCCTCAGTGGGAAGATGTTTTTATTAAAAATGAATCACTGTGTTGAGTTCTGATTGTTTCCATATTTCACATTGTCCATAAATCTTGAGCAGGCACATGTATAAACTCTGACTTTTATTAAACAGTTTTATAGACAGAGAAACTGACTTATTCACCCTCTGTAAAAAAGCATCCGCCACGCATTGGCAGTCAATCTAGATGACACATAATTGGTGCCAAGTCATGTGAACTCATTTCGTCTCTTCATTTGTCATAGATTCTGACTGCAAAATTGCATAATCGAAACTTTTAAAATAGCATAGACTAAAGAGAAAACCACTATAAACGCATACACACTTAGCACAGTGTGTGTTCCTTCAATCCGCAGGAAGCTTAGGGGCAGCAAGGCCACACTGAGAGACAAGTACAGGCAGTTACAGCCACCACAGAGCTGTCAAAAAGCTGGGACTCTTGTCTAACATTTAACCATCAGCGCTCTCTTAACAAGTTAAATGGGGTGACAGCTAAAAAGAATCAAGGGTGGTGAATATTGAGACATAGTTCTTTGTTTCTGTCTCCCAGGAGATAAATGCACATAAGAGGAGAACCAGACTTTTCATTTGACATTTATTTCCCTGTTTGGGGGGGAAACAAAGTCCCTGAGTGTGAGTTGGGACTGAGATTTGACAGAACTGAAAGTGTTACATAGGCAACAACATGACAACCAAGAAACATATATTTAACTCTAATTTAACTGATTAACTAAAAATTTCCCAAGAGAAACAGCTTTAGGACAATCTCTTGAAGTTGCTTTTTTTGTATCAAGTTCCTCCTGTGAAACTTGTCAAAGTGTTTAATCAATCTATCTATCTATCTATCTATCTATCTATCTATCTATCTATCTATCTATCTATCTATCTATCTATCTATCTATCTATCTATCTATCTATCTATCTATCTATCTATCTATCTATCTATCTATCTATCTATCTATCTATCTATCTATCTATCCATCCCACTGCAAACAATACCCTCTGCAATAGCAAATACATTAAAATGTGATGAACAAATAAATTTCCATAGGATTACATGAAAATTTAACATCCCCAAATGGATCAACAACAAGCTAATTGCACATGAGCAGTGTAGTACTGTAGTTGGGAAAATGCAAATAAACTATGGAGGGAAGCCAAAATACACTCTCCTAAACATTTTTGTTTAAATGCATTGATAAAATACAAAATATATATGAGAAAATAACACAGTGAAATTCATAATATTACTACAGCTTTATTTTGTCTTTTTTCTTCCTTCAGTTGGGGTCGACAGGGAAGGTCCATGCTGGAACTTGACTCTAGGGTCAGATCCACACCACCCTTACCTTAGGCCATAAACACGACCTGTGACACCAGAGCTCTTCATCTGGACTGAACTGGCTGTCATATTAGTTAATTAGATATCACCTACCTGGTCACAGTACACTTTTAAATCTCCCCAGTGATCACTTCAGCTAATTACTTCTTTCAGAAAGAAGGATTCCCTTTACACAGTAAAGCATACTAAATTTACTTCCTGAAAACAGGATGATATATGGATGATCAAAGGCTAAATACGCTCCATATGGATGAGCAAAACGTTATATGGAAATTCAAGTTAAGCACATGCCACTTCATGTTGTCCCATTGCACCAACAGACATTAGGCACATATTTGTCTGAATTAGCAATGACAGATATACAGTCCTCAAGACAGAGGTTATTATCCAATAATATCACCCACGCTTCAAGACAGTTATGTGATACACAGTGTATTTAAAACAAGTCAGGTTTTTAAAAAAGCCAGTAGGTACGTAGCTGTTTGAGGAAATATGAGGGTTTTTTTTCACTTTATTTGATCATAAATTTAATTTTAAATGCATAAAACAAACTTTTTTGTTCTCTTTTCCTCATCATTCCACACACAACAATATAGAAAGAAAATAAGATTCTGGAAATGTAAACAAATTTAATAAAATGATTAAAGTTGTAAACTGCAACAGACTCAGAAAAAAATATATACTTGATGAAACTTTCCCATAAAAAATGGGAAAGTACACGTCGAGTACGAGTACACTTGATACACTAATGTTTGTAAGCACACATGCATACACATACAAACAGAGATTTGCGAATTTATACACATGATTACAAAATAAGGAAAGGAAAGAGGGAGGAAAGAGGGTAAAGCCAGACAATGGTGCATCTGCTCAAACTTTCAATAGTTGTTTTTGACCATTTTATCTACCAATAGTAAACACAACTCTCAGTGACTGGCCCTTAAACTCTACACAAAATTTTACGTCCCACCTTGAATTCTTTAGTGTTTGCGCTTCTCTTCTCTCTCTCTCTCTCTCTCTATAGTCCGCTTTTTCCGGGCATGCATTAAAACAAACACTGACATAGAGGTTAATTTTTTTTTCATTCATATCTTTTACCCATTATAATCAGACACATAACTAGACCCTCTGTGGATCTCTGATGAGTGTCTTCTCTGAGGGAATGGAGACAACTGAAATGCTCTAAACTGACAGCATGGGCATCATTATGTCATGTAAACAGGCCTGGCATCAAAGCGTTCAACATCACGCACATTTGTGGTTCAACCGCTATAGTATAAGCAAGGCTGTATCTGTGCTATTTTGTTACGTTTGTACTTGTACAGAGACCAGACCGGATTATTTTCCATAGTATTTAAATAACAAAACCCACATTGCAAACCAAGTCAAAGGTGACTTACTAGGAATTTCCTTAAATTGCTAACAAAATTTTAAGGAAAACTAGATTAAGTCTAGTGTTGAAGAGGCAGATGATAATCTTCCAACAAATTACTTACTTTCACTTTTAAATTTCGGCCTGAAGAAAACACATAACATAACAAGCTGCCAAAAAGGCCAAAGGTATGACATCAGGCATGTTCAGAGGCTTGGAGTTCAACTCACTTTATATTATACACATACATTACAGTGGCAGAAGTCACATGAGCAAAAGTCTCTTGGTGAATCTGACATAGATAAAAACGTCACACAAACATTGGCAAATATAGTGCAAACATACTGTGCTGCACACATGCAGAGAGAAGAATAGAAACAGAGTTTGCTGATGCGCTTCACTGAAAAGAACATCAGAGAAAGATGAAAACAATTGCTTCAGTGTAGCATTATTTGTGCTTTTAGACACAGTATGGAATCTCGCTGAGCGTAAATGTGACTGAAGGCAGCTCTTTAATCTGAAAGGCTTCGGGGCATAATACAGAATCCAGGTGAGGGCCAGATGGATCTGCGGCATAGCTCTCTCTCTCTCTCTCTCTTTCGCTCTCTCTCGCTTTCTCTCTTTCTTGCTTGCTCTCTGGCTTCAGGCTAGATTACAGTAACCAGGTACTGGTCTGCTGGAGACAAAAACAAAGCAAGCGGAAGTATTCTGGGCTCTAAATGGAACAATTCAGCGTGCATTTTTTTGCACTTTATTATGTGTCAGTGCATGTTACAACAACAGCTCAGCCATAACAAAACACACATGTGTACAACCTTAAGATGTGGCACTCTTAGTGGTCCGCATGAGGACATTTAATGGGATAAATGTGCAATTATCCAGTGACTTGTATATTCTTTTCTGGTAGACACTTTAGCTTCTTGATCAATATCAGCAAAGTTTTAAAATTGTTTTGTGCATATGATGAAAAGCTCAGAAGGAATGACGACCCTATTATAATCAGAATAAGTCAATAACACTCTCTAAGTTGTGTTCTCATGAGCTTTTGTAAACAAGCATAGTTTTCCAATATTATATGAGCCCACTAACAGATATTACAGTGGTAGCAGTTAGTATGGGTATAAACAGGTCAGCAATACCAAGGAGTTTCATCTTAATAATAATGAACAATTACTGATTGCAATATTTATCAATAAAGAAGCACAACATTGTAACATATAATTGTACGGAACTGTTGTTAACAAGAGTCACATTATTCTGCATGCTAAAAGAAATCAAAGTGCTTTTGTAAGTGCTCTCACAGACTTTGCCTCTGTTGCTGGGATTGATTTTTATGACTGCATCAGGGAAGAATCACATAAACACAACAGGGATGATCCTCTGTTTGTAATTTTCAGTCTGTCGCTAAGCATTGCATGGTTACTGCACTGACGTGTTTCTAGGTTGCAGGTGTGCTTTCTCTGGAAACCGTGATCTGATTTCAGGGTATGCAGCGACATCTACTGGTCACACTAACCTGTTAAATAGTTGCCAAACTCTTGTTTGCACAGTGATTTAGCTTTTTTGCTGATCCTCCTGCAGCTGCAATTATTTGGGTGTTGGTGGGTGCATATTTCTCACTGAATCATGGTGCATGTCATTATATAGGTTGTACATTGTTATGCAGATGAGCTGGCTTTGTGGCTCACCAAAGTAGATGTACTGATGGTAGTAATTTTCTAATGACTGTAGAGGTGATGATGATAGTGTTCATGGTAATAACAATGATGATCCATAACGCCAAAAGACAGACTTTTGTAATAACTGTGGATGTCCACTTGATGGCAGCATTGTCATGGTGTCTGCAATTAAGTGGTCCGTTTCCATTGCTTGATGCCTCCCTGCAAAGAAAAAGTCAGACTTCAAAATGTATCCATGTGAAATAATGACCCTAAAATGTAAGGCATAAAATGATAACCTTAACCCATATCAACATTTTTAATATATGCGTATGTAATACACAGTCTGTAGTAAAGTCTGTATATAAAAGCAAAACTTATAGAAGCAAAGATTAAGTATGAACTTTGTGGCAAACTTGAGCCAGAAACATTACCTACACCTAGACACAAACAGCCACATACAAACATATGAACCTCCAGCAGCACAGCTACTTTAACTCTTAAAAAGCTCACACATTAAAAAGTCCTAATTAAAGAAAACTTTTATTAGTGTTAGGACAAACGATTTTATTTCTATTTTGCTGTGGCTGCTTCTCATTTTCAAAGCGCCAACACCTGCACCCAGATGGTGTTTTTTTTCCCACCATCTGTGAGAGTAAGGTGTAAAAAGATGATCGATATCAGTGGCTACAACACTTCCCTGCCTCCAGATGGCATGATCGTTAAGTTCTCTGAAGACTGTTGTCTGGAGTCCAATCCTCAGAGCCAAATGTGAAGGGGAAAAAAAAGCATGTAATGCCTTGGGAAGCTTATTAAGCTTCACTTTCTGTACATTCCTGAAATAAAGGCAAAGTTGTAGCTACTCAAGAGCCTCTTGGGGGTTTAGAGTACATATTACTAGCCTATATACTGCAACCTATATTTGGCAATGTCTGCAGAGCAACTTAGAGTATGCATTCTTCAGATGGTGCACACCATATGTCATATTCTGTACTACACAGCTGAGGCAACTGATAATATGCTAGTGTCTGTTACTGGCTGTGCTTTTGGAAAAGGGTTTAAGTGTCTGTGTACGAGGAAAAAGTGGAATTTGTAGTCATATGTTTCTGTAGGTTAACTGCCCCTAGAGTAAAATGTTGCCTTTACATGTGTATTCTTGGAGCTTTGTGTGCATTTTACCTCTGATGTGTGACCTCTATGTGCCTTTGTTAGCAAATAGCAAATTTAAAATAACAGATGTAGCAAAAGTGAATCAATTTGGCAAACTATATCGCATAGGATTTGTTGCTTTTTATAATTTGAAAGGTTGTTTTCTTCTCTGAAAGCTGCAAATATAAACGGGGGATAAAACGCACATGGTCACAGACTTGATTTGTCAGAGTTACATTTTGAGGAATGTGATGCCGTCTTTTACAAAGCAGTGTTTATTTTTTACAGGAAAAGCTGAATTTGTAGGAGCAAGTATCTCCAGGTTAACTGCCCCTAGAGTAAAAATTTGCCTTTGCATGTGTATTTTTAGAAGTTTGTATGTGTGTGTCTGTTCTTTTTTATATATGTTAGCTAAAAAAAATCACATCAATATAATAAATGTCATAAGCCTGAATAAATACAACAGCCTAGGTGTTAGTGGAATCTTTAGTCTTTGCACAATTGATAGGGAACATATTATGTTGCCCTATACAATTTGCCATTCTTGACCATTAAAGCTGCAAATACAAATGGGGGAATAAAAGAAAGAAAAAAGAAAGGAGAAAACACATTGTCACAGAAAGCTCAGCCTTGATTTGTCAGTTTTACATTTTGAGGAATGTGATGCAAGTTTTGACAAGACAGCTTTGAGATTTTATCTCCTGTCAAGACGGGAGCCAAACTCTCAGGCAATACTGTCAGCTCAATATTGTAACACAAGCCAGGGAGACTGGCAAACGAGCAGGTGGGGTTGTCATATGTTTGTGAAGGAGTCTGCTAAATGTTCTCCCCAATTAACAAACAGCTCACACAGTTTCTTCTAAGCAATTCCTACTCTCTCTTGCCATCGTATTGCTTGCTCCGTTTGGGAAAGACATTTGACTTGTTATGTATCTGTAATTGTACTGAGAAATTGCAGATTGAATTACTTTAAGCAAGTAGAGTTAGAAGCCTACTGGCAGACTAACAACTACCCTCGTTGATGAAGAAACTGAAGGCACTGCTAAATGTTTAGCTGTAATTGTGAGTTTGCTCTGAAAAAATAGTCAAATGTTGCTTTTCTTTGCAGATATCAGTATTGTGAGAATAACTGACAGAGAGGCTTGCAAGTGTCTCTTTTCAATAGCAATTATACCTGTAGTTTCCTTCACAAATGCATTTTAGGTATAAAATGCACAATGGGAAGTTCAACACTGGCACTGTGTGTAGCTAGAAACAGTTTCGGCTTTGAAAGATTGTGGGGCCGGTGTATAATTAGCCTGCTGTAAGTACTGCAGTGTAGTGTGAGTACTGTGAAAACACTAAAGAGATGAGAGAAAGGTTGACTGGATACTTAAGCAGGTAGTTTACCAGTGTGGGAGCATGAAAAGAAAGAGATAACTGGCGTATGTGTTTTATGTCTGTGGTAACAGTTCGTCAAGATTGAGACTAAAGAAAAGGCTACTCCCTGGTTAGCTAGCTCATTGGTGTTTGCGCTTGTTGAACTTAACAAAGATTTATCTGAGAAGTTTTTAAGTCTGCAGGGAAGTCTTTCAAAGAAAGTCTCGGGTATATCCAGGTCATTCAAATGGCACAAACTCTGAATCAGACATCAGACTTTTCTCTTGCTTTTTAAAACAAATCTTTTTGCAATGGGAATATTTAGTGTCTGTATGCAGTGGATATATTATCTGTGTGTGGGCAGAGATGTAAATGTTAAGTTATGCAGGAAGCCTTGTAACTGGATGTGCCTGGAAATGTTATACATCTCATCTGGAGTGGTTTTAATCCTACTTTATGTTCTCTCTCTTCTTTTTATCAGTGAAAAGGGGAAAAGAAGTCATACAACTGCAAGGGTGGATTATCATACACTTTGTTAAAGAAATAAAAAAAAAGAAAAAGAAACACCACTGCTATGTTGTAAACAAGGTGAAAGAGCAGTGGTGATGCTGGCTGGAATAAAGGAGCCAAGACTGATGCTTTCAATGGAATACCTGGTTCCTAGAAAACTAATGGCAGCAGACAAAAAATAAAATCTTATAGTTATAATCTCATCCTTTCTTGCCTTTCCTTTCACCCTTGTCTCTCTCACTCAAGCTCTTACACACAAACACATTTCAATCATGGAGCGACATGACAGCAGATCAGTGTGAGCATGCTCAACCTCATAAATGGAAATGACTCATCTGTCATTCATCTATCCTGGGTGGCATTTATCTTTCTTTCAGTCACTGGGGAATGAACTCTGTCTGGCTGGAGACCGACTCTCGTGATAGCTCACAGTCCAAAGGACTGGCACCTGGAGGACAGATTTTTGCCTACGATGGAGAATGCAACCATTCTTGCATGTGATTTTTTTTGTTTTTCCACATCATTTTTTTCAATATATTTCGTTTTTATTGAAATGTACACATAATGCAAATTTTCCCAGGGATTGTTTGACTCTATTAAAGTAGCTTTGTTTGCCTTGGCTAGGTTTTCAGACCCTAAATTCATTGCCCCTGACAGTCTTAGCTCCTCTTTAAGACAGCTTTGCTCTTATTAGCTGTCCTCCACAAACAGAAGGTTCGAACAAAATGTGGGTGGAGCTTCTGTGCTCACAGCCAGAGCACCATGTTAGGTTATCCCCTCTCATTATCACATCTTCACATTAAATATGAAGAAAAAAAGAAATGCTGGTTCATCAGATGTCATCAGATCAATCAGAATGTACTGAGTCAAAGCCATGATGTGCAAATCCAAACAGAAGCTCCTCGGCTCACTCTGTGAATCAGGTGTAATCTGATTACAGTGAAACATCACTGAGGCTCTCTGCAGGTTTGCAGCGGCAACTCTGGGAACTGAGTTTGGGATTCAGTGATTATCATCAATATTCTTAAACAACATTCCTATTCATTTTTATATATGTTTTTGATAGTACTGTATTTTTCTAATTTACATGTCCAGGGAGACAGTCTGTGCCACTGCAAACAAATTCTCTAAGAGAGAAAGATAAAATTGCACCCATCAATTTTCTGCTGCCCCCCCTTCACCTGTTGAATGTCTGTCTAGCTCTTGTAGCCCATAGCTTATTCATGCTCTTTAACACTTCAGAGAGCTGTACAAGAATAACAGATCAGGTTCTCCTTGACTCAGGTATAATGTAGCCTTGCAGCCTGAAAGCTGCATCTTTGAAGAGGGCCCGTTCACTGCTCTCCCACAATATCCCCAGTCCTCTTGCTAAAAACTGGAATCAATTATCTTCCTGAAACCCTGCTGCCTCGGCCCCTACCTGGCTGCTGGATCCCATATGGTAATATAGATAGCAGGGGATCATATTATTGAAAAGCTTAAGAAGTGAGAGATCCCCCCGGCTGATTTTATTGAGCTGCGTCCCTTGATGCTGTTCGGTACTTCAGGAGGGTCGGCTCTGTGCCATTGTTCAGTGAATAGGGAACTTAGACGACATTGCCTGGCCCCGATGGGGATTGTTATTTCAAATCTGTGCTAAACTGACGACTGGGAATTCTGCTATTTGGTTCCTTCCCCTTTTGTGATGTGATGAGCTCCATCTTAAGACGTTCTTACAAGAGTAATTTAACTGGGGAAATGCATGTTAAAGAGCGAGGGAGTCGTCTTCGCCAGACCTATTCTGACAGTTTTTTGAACAGAATTTGTGCTGTCTTTCATGGTGTAATATTTTTGGCACATTTGCTCAGTTTCTCACCAGAGACATACGATGATCTTGCCACTCAGACAGTGGACTACTGAGATTCCTTGTGAAAACTATAACATTTGAGCAGGTTTGTCGTGCTGAAAACAAAAGGGATATGGAAATGAAAAAGAGCTGAAGCCCTTGAGCAGTGATGTATAGAAAAATGAAGTATATGAAAAAGTGTGCAGTTGAAATTTTTCATGTAAAACACCCCGAACATACCATGACAAGAGAAAATGAAAGCAAACAGTTTATCGCTGCTGTGAGGAGATCCATGCCATATAAAATATGTAAACATTTGAGATGATGGAATTGAAAGCATAGTATTTTGCTTTAAACTGATGTTTGTAGAAAATCTCAAAATTTTAAATCGCTCAGAACTAGGGATGCACCGATACCGATACTGGTATCGGGTATCGGGGCCGATACTGTAAAATGTGTGTGTACTCATACTCGTAAAAGTTAACCGATACCATGAACCGATACTAACTTATTTCATTAGTCAGAGGGTGGCTTGTCATTTCTGTTGTAGTTTTTTAGATTGGTCACTAGGGGGACATCCCGCGCTAAACAGGCACAGGGTTAGGCGAGTGAGACTGGCAGCTCCAGATAAAAAAGAGAAACTGGAGGCTGCTGTAGCTAGGCTAAACAAAATGTCAGCAGTGTGGACCGGAACAGCCAACTTTAACTCAGGTTTTGGAAAAGCGATGAAAAATGTCAAGAGAAAATCCACGGGCAGTGTGTGTGTGTGTGGTAGAAGTATCGGTTTTTGTACTCAGTATCGGCAAGTACTCAGATCCAAGTATCGGTATCGTATCGGTTTGAAAAAATTGGTATCGTTGCATCTCTACTCAGAACACAGGTAGCACAAAAACAGCTTCATACATCAGCCATAAACTTATGCCCTGTAATGCAAATAACCTATGAGGCAAAACCCAAACTCAGTTTACTCACCTAGAGCCTCACTTAGGAATTTAATATTTCTTACAATTTTTGGAGCTGCGTGTGGCATTAACGACTTACTTAAATGAAAAACAAGTGTTTGGATAAACATTGCATTTGTCTGGCTGAAATCGTATGAAAAGTCATCTAGGAAACGTTTCTCCCAGAATACGCTATGTCCAGATGAACAGAATCAACTTTTGGAAAAGTCATCTAGGTTCTTCAGTTTATAAGTGAATGGGGGGGGAAAAAGGAAAAAAAGTTTAGTAGACACTATTCTGACTTAGGGAACAAACGGCTGAATGAAGGAATGATTAGAGCTCCTGGCGTGGTTATACAGCATATGCATCATCCCCTGTGTATGTCAGTCATATCTTATGTAATCTGTAAGTAATATTATGTTATCTAGATGAGAATTACAATTTTGAGGAGTCCTAAACTTTGAACACCAGTGGATAATGCAAAGTTCTGTGATTACATAATTTACCACACCCCCTATCATTGTGTTGTTGCAGAAACCTGCAGTTACCTGAGACAGAAGAAGTCACTTGGATGAGTGATGAAACATTTCTCCCACTGAAAACGCTACGTCCAGGTGAACAGAATCAAACTTTGGGGGTTGCAGGACATAGCGTGCACTTTTTGTTGAAAGTAAAGACATGGAACATGTCTGTGATGTAAAAAAAGCAATTAAAGTACAAATAATATTTGATTGTTATTGTTAACCTTAAATCACTGAAATCTCCTGATAATTGAAATATGTTCAAAAAAGTTCAGGGTTATTATTCAAGGTTAAAAAAATTTTTTGTCTAACTATAAAAAGGTCATGGTGAAATCCACCACCTTCCTCAGTATGTGACGTGGAAAGAACAAAATAAAAGAAAGAATAATGAAATAAAATTTGTGTATTTCCTCTGATAAAATTTGTATTCAAAGCATTTAAGTCCAGGTTTACTAATTAGGGGTGAACAGGGGTGGTCAAAGAGCACCTAATGTCAGCATGTACACTCACCAGCCACACTGTCATGTACACATGTTCAGCTGCTGGTTAATATTAATATATAATAAGCCGACCCAAAGCGAGCATTAAAACGGGAAAGAAATTTGTTGTTTAAGCAACAATGGATGTTGCGTGGTTGTTGGTGTCCAACAGGCTAGTCTAAGTATTTCAGAAACTGCTGATCTACTGGTAAGTTCTCTTACTCGTACTAGTCTTAAAAGGAACAGCAAACACTACAGTGCATCAACAGATGTTCTGATGCCTTTCTCTAAACATAATCACATATCTCACATGTTTTAACAATTTTTATTTAAGCCCTTAGGTATTTTGACATTTGTCTATCATATCCACGGTTTGACTAGAGAAATGAGATGGGTAAATGGGTATGGATTTGTGATTACTTACAGTGTGCATTACACATAAACAGGCATACTTTGACCCACAGAGGTGGTGCCAATTGAAAAAGAATCATCTTAAAACAATGTGAAGGTGTGACTAAGTGAACAGTTCAAACAGTTTTGAGAATTTGAAGAAGCGGTTGGAAGAGAGAGAGCCTGAAATCATCCACAGCAAGAAGCAACTGCAAGAGCCATGTGATCATCCTCTGAAAATGAACAAAGGTATTTCAGGGCATCATTAAGCCTATCACTTAAGGCGGCAAATTGAGTTCAATGACATTTATAAGTACACAAAGTGCTGCTGAGGATTATTAATGCCTGTCATCTAACAAGTGAAAATATATAATTAAGAAACCTAACTTTAATCAATACTGTGTTATTGATCAAGTCAATATAAAATATAGGAAAGCTATCACTACTTTGTTTACCATCATCATTTTAAAGATAGAGTGCACACTTAAATTTGTTTTTTCAAAGCAGACACAAGTAGACACAAATGTTTCTTTATTGCAGTAATATTATCATAATTTTTTCGCTTTTTGGAAACAACATTGTTTCAATGAAAAAGAAATGACACCCCCTTTCTAATGATTTACATATGAGGACATACAGAAATTATCTAGTCCTTAGAAGGTTCTAAAATGATGTAAATAGAGTCTTTGGTTTTCAGATGGTGAACATGTGCATTATGGTCAAGAAATTCCACTTTGGTCTCATTTGAACCAATGTGAGTCAATCTGTCATGCTCTTTTTAGAGAGAAGAGGCTTTCTCCTGGTAACCCTTCCAAGCAAGCCATACTTGCTTTGTCTTTTTCTATTTGCACTGTCTTAAACTTAACATGCCACCTGAGTCGGAAATGGAGCTTTTGGGATTTTTACAGTTTCTCTGAGCAATGCACAGTTTGACTTTGAGAGGAATTTACTGGGATATGATGTTCACTTCTGATATTTCAACTTTTAAGTAGTTTTTTTTTAACACGAGTACCTGTACATGTACTTAAGTAAAGAATGTTTATACTTTAGCCACCCAGGCTATTTCTAAATCATTCACAAGTGGCACATGCTAGCGTGAGGACAATTACAAAGTCATCTGGGAAAAAATGTTCTATTTCTAAGAATAACATAATTAAATTTCATAAATTTAATTCACTTCGAAACTGATCATATAACCACACTATAACTACTTCTGACATGCTATGTCTGAAATTAAAACTGACACAGAAGGAAAACCTTTCTAGCATTAGATATATAGGGTGAAGAACAGAGATCATCCATCCATTCTCCAGGGCCAGGTTGTGAGGGCTGCAGCCAAAGCAGAAAAGCCTCAACCCCGCTTTCCCTGGCCACCTCGTTCAGCTTGTCACCACCAAGGCATTCCCAGGCCATCCAAGAGGGATAATCTCTCCAGCGTGTCTTGGGTCTGCCCCGGGGCCTCCTCCTGGTGGGACATCCCTGGAACACCTCACCCATGAGGCACCCAGGAGGCATCCTTGTCAGATGCCCGAACCACCTCAACTGGCTCCTTTCAATGTGGAGGAGTTGCGCCTCGACTCTGAGCCACTGCTGCATGGCTGAACTCCTCACCTTATCTCTAAGGGAGAGACCATCCACCCTTCGAAGAGTCACTTATATCCGGAATGTCGTTCTTTCGGTCATTACCCAAAGCTCGTGACCATAGGTGAGGGTAGGGATGTAGATTAACAGGTAAATGCAATCAAATTGCATATACATAGAATCCCTATACATGAGCCCATTTACACTACTTCTCTCACGTCTGCATATACTGTATACTAAAAACAGGACATAAATAAACCTCCAAATCAGTATTTTATCTGTTAGTCCTCTATCTTATATCCAAACAAATACCACATGGGCCCTGTTAGCCCCTCCATTTTTTTATTATTATTGGATTTATTATTATTTTTTATCTGCTTTGAATATAGATCAGTCTCAGTGATATGCAGATTTATTATGTGTACACGTCAGAGTATTTTTTGTTAGATTATTAAAATATTTAATGGCTGGCTGGTTTGGTTCACTGTGCATGTAAACAGCAGAAAATCAGCCGAATTTAAATGTGGTTTCAAGGGAGTAGGAGGTAATAATGATGATGGGCAAATGTAAGAAAAGAAAAGAGAACAAAATACGATGTAAAATCCAACTCTCCAGAGAAATTAAATTATCCTTTAAATCAGGAACAAAGATCATTAATCCACATCAGGGGTTTCGAATAAAAATGTGTATTTATTAGTTTGAAGATTGTGCAAAAGTCTTGAGCCATCCCTCATTTCTTTATATTTTAGAAGAAAAATCGGAAATAGTTGCTGGGATTTATTAACACCAGAAGGAACACAGGCTCTTTCCAAATGGTATTGCATGCTGGAATCTATTCTGCCTTCGCTCAACACCACTGGCTGAAATGCAGGCTCAAGCCATGACCGTCTCCACCATGCTTTACAGATGGCTGTAGACGCTGAATGTTGTACCTTTCTCTAGACCTCCTCTGTGCATTTTGAGTGGTGGAAAAAAACATGCAAAGTGAAAAGAGGTGAGTGAAGTAGAAGTACTCAGTCCATCATGGGACTTTCAAGCAGTCTAGGCCTATTTTAGCATAACTAAGGTCACCTGGTTCAGTCCTTACTATAACCTTTATCAAAAAGGAAAATTTAAGCCTAATCTTAAACGTAAACACAGATGGAGATGAGAGCCAAGAAACTTCCCTGGAACCCCATTTGGGTTAGACTTTAATCTTCAAAGGTTGCAAAAAAAACATGAAGGAGTCTGATTACCATTCTAAAGAAGCAGACAGAAACTGCACATTGGAGCAGGTCCCTAACTACTGTTTAAAAATTATAGACTGATGAGCAACAGATATGACAGCCGAAGAGCTGGAATCCAGAGCTCCATCCACAGGTGGATCCTCACCTGATCCTCACCTGCCCAATCTTACCTTATCTTGGGGCGATTGTGGCTCAAGAGTTGGGTGTTCATCTTGTAATCGGAAGGTTGCCGGTTTGAGCCCCGGCACCGACAGTCTCGGTCATTGTGTCCTTGGGCAAGACACTTCACCCGTTGCCTACTGGTGGTGGTCAGAGGGCCCGGTGGCGCCAGTGTCCGGCAGCCTCGCCTCTGTCAGCGCGCCCCAGCGTGGCTGTGGCTACACTGTAGCTTGCCATCACGTGTGTGTGAATGGGTGGATGATTGTGTATAGTGTAAAGTGCTTTGGGGTCCTTAGGACCAAGTAAAGCGCTATACAAATACAGACCATTTACCATTTAACTAGAGTTTGGAGAAGGGTGACTGGTGCCGGCCTACGACAACACAATTTCAAGATATAACCTTTCAGCTAATAGCACTGTGAGAATCCTCTTGTTGATGCAAAAATGCTATTGTATGTCTGTCACACTGTGTTATCTTTAACATTCATTTATTAGAGATTCAACAAAACAAAAGTGAACAAATAATGTGCTTTTGTAACAGGCTGCCAGTAAGAAAGTGCTTTTTTTAAAGGGTTTCTGTTATGTGCAGACACATCATTGTTGTTTTTTGCTTGAATGATTCATAGATATTGTTTTAACAAATAAATAAATAAATAAAAATTTCTCTGAATATTTTCAATTACAAGGACTGGACTGAAAAATAAGTGAAAAAAAAAGCCAGTGTACAAAGAAAAACTTTCAAAATCGCTTTAGAAATTATGGCAATTATGAATTTTGGTTTTCCTTTTTGTTTCCTCTTCTTTTTTGCATTTTTGTTTTGTTGTAGGTTTTGTCATTATTATTATTATTATTATTATTATTATTATTATTATTATTATTATTATAGGGTCTTTTCCTGACAAAACAGTTGTTGTGAGTTGGCACTTTATATATAAAATTGAATTGAATCATCAGAAGCTAGAGTTTACATCTGTATGTGTGTGTTTAACTGTATGTGTATTCACACATGTATACATACAGAAGCTGTCATAAATATAAACTAAATGCCTCAAAATATATTGTATCTGCTTTAGGAACATTTTAATTCTGTTCAGTGTATTGTACAAGTATGAGTAGCAAGCCTCTCTGAAGAGGTTTACATGACAGTGACAAATGTGGTTCTGTCAGAATTTTGTAGATGATGCTACTCTCACCAGTTTTAGTATTGTCACTAAACACTTTGTCTGATCACCTGCATGTTAAAGTACCTTTGAGTCTGCAGCATACCTGACCTTGTGATTTCTTTTTGTGTGAGCAGCAGGCGGATAGGAGTTGTTCTCCTGTAGCTGTTATGCTGCAGGGGAGCAATTATGGTGTGGATCACACAACTGGCTAGTTTTCCAAAAAGAAAATAAAAAATAATCAGGTACAAACAACTGAAAAGAAGCCTGTCTCTACTGCTCAATGCAATGATCTAAAGCAGGGGTGGGCAATCTCAGTCCACGAGGGCCGGTGTCCCTGCAGGTTTTAGATCTCACCTTGGGTCAACACACCTGAATCACATGATTAGTTCGTTACCAGGCCTCTGGAGAACTTCAGGACATGTTGAGGAACTAATTTAGCCATTTAAATCAGCTGTGTTGGTTCGAGGACACATCTAAAACCTGCAGGGGCACCGGCCCTTGTGGACTGAGATTGCCCACCCCTGATCTAAAGTCTGTGTTGTCAAAAGTTTGTGGCTTGTCATGACTACAAACATGGTCCCTGTTTTCTTAGTGTGGACAACAAACAGTAGGCTGATGAGATGGTTGCTTCTTGTGCAGGACTTAATGCTGAGATATGTAACAAGAAAGGAAAAGAAACCTTGATGACTATAACGGTTACTGAAGCTTCTTTCTGCTTTTACCTATCAGGACTCAGACTCACATCAGAATCAGAATGGTTTGCTTTCAATTTCCAAAAACAGAAAATCTGTTAAATTTTCAAAGCTACTTATTTGATTGCTAATATTATATTAGTGCTAAAAACATGAATATTAAACAGAATCCAGTTGTGTCAAAATGGTCCCAAAAACACTGACAATAGTCAGCTGACAGCCACAATTTTGTGGAAAACACTAAGGTTACTGTTACTAGTGGCAGTTGGGCCCAGTGTTTCTGCATTTGGACTTCTTGATTCTGGTTTATTTAATATTTTCAAAGTTAAGTTTGTGTTCCAGGTTTTCCAGAACTCTACTATTTGTATTTTTAATTCCATATTTGTATTTTCTGGTCTTAATTTTGTTATCCAGTCTTTAGGTTTCTGCTATCATGTCTCACCTATGTTTCACATCCCATGTTTTGTCAAGCATCCCCTTTATCTGTTGTGTGTTTTGGTTTTTCCTTTCTGTCTCCATGTCTGCTTCTCCCCGATTCCACTGTCAAGTTCATGTGTCTTAGTCTGAGTCTCACTGTGTACTTACTTCCTTTTTTATTTTAATAGTCTCTCGTCCTCTGTGTGCTGTGCTCAGTTTTGCTTCCTGTCTCTGAGTAATTAGTTCCAGCGGTGTTTCCACCTGTTGTCCATCTTCTTCTCATCCTGTGTGTTTATTTACTGTGTGTATTTATGTCCTCATTCTCCCTCTGCTTGTGGTCATGTTGTCCTATATTGCTCTGTGTTCCTCGGCCTACTGAAAGTTTTGGTTTTCCCTGTGTAGCTTCCAAGTTTCTGTTTTTTCCTTTGTTTTTTTTAGTTTATTTTTTGTGTTTTGTTTGGAGTTACAGCAAATAAAGCTCCCTTTTTTAGTTATCCCTTTGTTTCCAAGTCCCTAGTTTGGATCCTGCCTTGCTTGCCACAGCGCATCATGACATCTGTATATGTTTAATGCTTGCTATGTTGTAGCCTGCCTTTTCTAGAGTATTGTGGATAAAAGGTCTATAAATGTTTTTTCAAACTTTTTGGAAGAGAAACATTACCTCCAAAGTCATTTTGCTTTTTTTTTTTAGAAGATTTATGTTTCACTAGTTGTGTCAAGGATGTCATTAGGTATATCAGTTCATCTGCTCGTTCATAGTGATGAAAATGTCTGTTGCAAGGTGAAATACTCGTGAGAGATGTATTCCTCTTCACAGAATTATGCTAATAGTCACCACTGTAGAGTGTTTATTAACCCGATGAATAAAGTCCCCAATCTTTTTTCCATACACTGACTTTTATGGAGACTAGCTTGTAGAAAACACATTTTCAATTCTGGCATAATGTAGATGAGTCAGTGAAAACCATTAAAACATATAATTAAGGTCCATAATGGTTTAAAAAGTGTACGTTAATTATTCAGTGTAGTTCTGTTGCTGCATTATTTTCTTTGCGTTATTAACATTTAAATTCTATTACTGCGATAATGGCAATTAGAAAATACTATAGCTCTCACCTCATGTATACATACTTATTTAAATCCACTGCAGACTCCAGGTTTTACCACACTAGTTCACACATTCTGCTCACAAATCTGATCTTTGCTTTCTAGCTATGGTCACAAATTGCAATGGATTGATTTAGTTATGTACTAAAATGCGGTGTTAAATATAAAGTACCCAGTTTATTAACCACCTTACTAAAATCAATTTGGCTGCATCTGGAGAAAAATAACTTTTTATTTTTGCCTTTTTTTCCTTTCTGTGTTTTATCAGCTTATGACATTTTTTAAAGAGGACAACAATAACAAATAATTTCAAAACTGAATTAATTTAAAAAAAAAAAGAAGAAGATAATTAGAATGTCTTTAAAAAAAAACTCAGCGTTTTTGTTTATGGTTGTTTAAGGAAGTATATTCTTTGAATTGCTATACATTTTTCACCTTACCTGACAATGGCTTTGGTTGACCTTACAGATACAGTGTATTATTGCATATTTCTGATCTGTTGGATTATATTCTATAAGAAAAACAGAAATTATTGCTCTGTATAATACTCAATAATGGTGACATCTGTATAAAAATGCAGTCCATGTCTACAAAAAGTATGAAATGCATTTCAGTAATTCTGGTGATGAGCTCTCCCAGTTTTGCATTGAACAACAATGGCAAACAGAACAACGAATTACATTAAAACAATATTTACACATGTACACAGAGTGCAGACAGAGAGTGCCATTTCTATCACTTCAAAGAACACTATTTGAATTTAACTTAGCTGGGTTTTACTATAACCTAGACATAACTGTATTCACTAGTTCAATTATTTATGACCTTTGGGGAAATTCTTACATGTTTTAAGGGAACTGTTGCTGTCATTTAATGGTATATAAATAAACTGAATTATATTGAATTGACAGGTACTGCCAATCAAATGCACTTCATAAACTAATTATTTTAATGCTTCTAAACGTGTTTTTTCCAGTTTCTGAAAAATGGAGTGTACTAGTTTTTAACAGGTCTGCATAGACGTATGAAAGGACACAACTGAGCACAATTTGGGTGAAAACCATCAGGCAGTCATTGTAAGTATGACTGAATCCTGACTAGTACTATACGTGGAGATGGGATTTTTGTGAATTGTGGGCAGATGGACAAACACCTCACCATAGTCTCTGCTTCTGTCCTTCGGCAGATAACCTAAAAAATCAAAATACTGCAACACTGACATAGATAGAAATACATATTTCTGTACAATGTATAGACATTTATGCTTAAAGCTTAGGAAAACCTAGCAAATAGTTCCTGACATGAGCTTTGTACACTCCATAAAGTGGCCGGAGGGCTATGGATACATTTCAGAGATGTAGCAATTGACGTTTTGCCACTTTATATAAGTTAATATAAATTGTTGTTTTTATTATGAAAAATTAAATATGACAGACTTGATAAAAACTTTCACCACACAGCAGTTTAGTAGCTGTTGGAGTTTGTTTGGAAGAATGTACAGTGTAGTTCTCAAGGTTTTCCTCTGACACATTCTCTTTATTTTTCACAGATCAATACTGCAGTATCATGTAAATTTGTTGAGGAAAACTTTATATTCTGATTTTAAAGATTCGCTACTACATATGCTTCGGTTTCCCTTCTTTTGTAATAATTAAGTTCTGAAAACTGCACTAAAATATGTCGTCAGATCTTGACAGTGTGGGAAGAGAAAAAAAAAGTAAGACTTAAATTTAATTCATTAAAGTCACTGACCCAAATTGAATTAACCACTCACCCATAGTAACCAAGTATGCGTGAACCTTCAAATATTAGCAAGGTGCTCAGTGTTCAAATGGTGATATAAGTAGAAAAAGGTTGAAACCACTCAAAAGTTTACCAGCTCTGTATCAGAATAAGAATAACCACTTCAAGACTGCTGAAACAACTTTATAATAAGAACAATTTTATGATATGGTAACAATGTATGTTAAATGTGCACTGCCAAGGATAAACAATTACAGCATTGGCTTTCTGGATAAATTCTTTATCAGCTGTTAAAGGTGATATGTATAAAAGGCCCTGAAACAATTTAATATTGAAACACGAAGAACAAACAGTTTCATAAACATAAAATATACTATACTAAAACGAGCGAAGTTGCAAATTAAATGATGCCTAATTTAGAACACAAACAGAAGAAAGAAGTGTCAACTACAAGAAAATGACAAATTGGCTGCACAACATATTTGGGTAGAGAGGCTGAATCACACTAAAGTACATTAATTTTAATTTTATCAACTCAAGAGTGATATTAAAACATATTCATTTTTCTGTCACAGATAAGTCATTGCCTCATAAAGACTGCAGCAGCAAAAAAAAAAAAAAAACAGTTTTGCCTTTCTCCATAAATAAATATCTCAATGAATATCTTTTAGTATCTATACAGCGTACAAACTATTAATTTTGCACTGGAAACATTGCATATCAGCTTTCTTCTCTTTCTTATTGCTTCTTCTGTGTGTTAATTGATGACCTTGGCATGTCTGTCTTTTTAACCACTGACTGATCAGTGTAATTGGCAAGATCATTATTAGCAAGATCAGTAGCTCCTCCACTCCTATTCACCACTATTCATCACATCAAGACTTAATTGGATTGCTAATTGATGTGTAGAAGCCCATGTAATTGCACTAAAAGGCACGTTCGGCTAGCCTGCCATGAAAAGGGGGGCGGGGTGGGTGAGGCACACTCAAACTGTCAAACCTACAGTTTGTCCAACATGATCACATGGTCACAATTGAGGGCCAAAAGAGTACCAGTGCTTTGCTGCTAATCACTCTGTACCACACAGCAATGAGGAAAACCAGGTGAAACACGCCGATATAAACATCTATGTACACCTTTCAAAAATGCACGCTTATATAGCGCCTTTGGCTAGCTATCTGAAAGATAATGAAGACAAAATCCTCTTCTGATATGTTAAAAATAAAAGGACTCTGTACTTCTGTGAGAATTATACCAGCTAACTGATGGCATGCAGTTTAAATTAACATGGTCGATCAACCACATAATGGACCACAATGAGACGCCGTTCAGACTGGAACTAAAGGATCCTTGATGTGGCAGCTAGATAAAACAGAAATCTAATCTCAATTAAGAACAAGTCCTCTTTATTAAAGTCATTACTGTGTTCTCATGCCCCCTCTGGAACCACCCAGACTTTGTGGGAAAAAGAAAGAAAAGAAGAAAGAGAAAAAACAGGATACAGCACTCAGTTTAAACATCCCTGCTTTCTTTCTGTTCTGTCCTTGCTTTATTATGCCAAAGGCGGATTGTAGCGTGTTTGTGTAAGTTACTTCAGGGAATGATTTTGTATTCAGTTCACCTGTTTTCACTATTCCTTTTTCAAACATCTGGATGGTTTCCATAGTTTGCGCTGTCCCCTCTGTGACATCTTTTATCTCTTGCACAAAGACAGTCACAATAACCTTATGCTAAAGCTATGTTAGTGGCTTTAGAAGTTTCCCAAATGGAAATAATGAATAATGCATTGGCTTCATGCTAATGTTCATGCTTCCTGTAATGTAAATTTATTTATACATTAACTCTTCTTGGGAAATATTTCAATACGGTATGTGACATTGATCTCTCTTACTGATACTTGAATTTATGACTGGGATATGGCAACATGTGAAGCCAAGCAGGGAATTGTAAGACAGCAAATACCAGGGATTTACTGTACTTGACACTCGCAATGTTCTTTATTTCTGTCTGTATTCAGATCAAAATTCTCTTTATCCAGAATAGTGTTTTAGTCTTCTACTAGTGTAAAAATTCAAGCTTTTTCCTGGTAGCATTATTACTGAGCAAACATAGAGAGAAGAGTGAGAAATAGATAAGCAGAGAGAGGTGAGAGATAAAAACCAGGGAGAGACACAGACTCTAACGACCAAACTGTGCAGATGTTACACAAATGTCAACATTAGCTTCCATCTCCAATCCAGCGAAAATCACATCATCAAATATTTGCCGGAGCCGTGGATTTTCCTCTGTGTGTCAGTTCTCACCCAGTCGCTTCTTGTCAGTGTCAGACTTAACAAGGCAAGCAAACTGCGCAGAGCCAGCGGCCTGTCAGGTGCAGCATATCGACACCTCATGGGGCAAAAAAGTCAATCTTTGCTGACAAATGCTCAGTACTGCACTGCCAGTCTGCTTGTACCCCAGGCATGTGAGATGGGAGGGCGGGGAAACTTTTTTTCTGCAGAGAGAAATTAAAACAAATTGTCAGCCCCACTCTGAAACTGACGCTGAGGAGATCTATGAGGAGGTGACCCCTTATATGTGCAAAGTAGGCATTTTGCCCTGATTTTTCTCCTGTTTTTTTCTGTCTGCCAGTATTTTGTCTGCTCTGGGTTACAGACCACTGCCCATAGTGGTGCACAGTCTTCTCATGGAAGTAACATCTATACTAGGTGTTCAGTATATACCAAAAATATGGCACATTCAGTACAGTGCAACATAAAAGACAACACCATCTGGATTAAAACCCCACATTTGTTTTTTTGGCACAGGGATGCATTTTTGGATAGCAGTCACCTGGTGATTCTGTTGTCTGATAAGCTCTTTCTCCAAAATTAGGGGATGGGTTTGGATACACCACACATGACTACATTTACTTCCATTTCTGAACACAGGTAAAACTTGTCAGATTGTGCAGAGAGCTCTGCACTGAGAAAGACTCATTTGTGCTCTCAAATAATTAAAAGAAATGTCACATAGGTTGATTAAAAAAAAGCAAACCTGTTTTTTTTTTTTTTTAAATTAGTATTACCACTCACAAAACTTTGATAAAAGTTTGTGCACCATCCTCACCCTGCATCATTACATCCCAAAGTAATTGCAGGATTTTGCTGTTATTTAGAATATTTGTAGAAAGGAACCACATTTAGATATCACTCAAACAGTAACTATGTATTTATTTTAGCACTACAATGACTTGATAGTTTTCTATCTTGCTCATGTAATTACAACAGAGTAGACACACTCAGAGGAAGGTTATAGCGAGATATTGTCACTGAGAAAAAGAGAGGGTGCTGTGACTTTGCATTCTCAGCTCACATCAGTGCGCACCTACGCATGCCATTCACTTTGGGACAAAACAATGTGTCTGCAGAACATACACTTTAACACAACAGGACTGCATATCCTTTCTCTCATCTTGTCCTCCTCTCTCCCTCACACGTTTTCCTCTCTCAGCCTGTCACATCCTCTTAGTGCCTTTTTTGGTCAACCTTTTCTATCACTTAATGTGACAGTGGCAGACAATGGTTTGTGGTGCATTTACAGGATTCCCACCTACTAATTAGCGAGAGCTCTCTGGGCCTTTGATCCTATGTCCTTGTGTTCTGGATGGCTTCCTGGTCTTTGAAGGTAGCTGTGATAGCAAAGCTGCTTTCAACTACCACGAATCCTTTGGCTGTGGCTATGTGACTCGGCTTAGCTCAGTACAGACCTCTTAGGGGATAGTAGCTGCCCCTGCACTTGTACACTGTGCCTGGCAGCAATGAATGGGTGTGTGAGCTACATAGTAGGCAAGGAAGCATGTGGCACAATGACAATGCCAATTATCTGGAGCCCCTCACACAGGCCACGTCAGGGGTCAGGTCTTTGAGTTTGATGTAACTGCTATGACCCTGTTTCAATATATATAAGTGACAGTCTATGGATTTTTCTCTAATGGCTTCATCTCCTGCTCTCTCTCAACCTTACAGCCTGTGTCACCAAGAAAACGTCATCGGAGTACTGTGGGTTATACCTGTGATTAATATGTTATGCTATTCTCGAAACGGGGTTTGTATCTTAGATTAATGACCTCATGAAATCAATAGAAAAAGTAGATGAATAATTAATGGGTGAATATTCATTCTTGCAGTATTATAATAAGCTTTACAACCAACAGTCAGCTATAAACCATTATACGAAGTAAAATCTTTAGCATGAGGCAAAGTCCGTGTGACTAAAACATCCGTCGAGCACTTTGGAGTCTTCTCTAAGCGTGCAACACTGAAGAATATGAGGTGGAAAATATTTAAATATTGAATTCATTCGGCTTCTCTTTCAATATTCCTCTTATCATGCAAGTGCTACACTTCCCCAGGTGAACTGAGTGGCACACTGCAGGATAAAAGGGAATAGAAGTTATTATTTTTTTCGCTATATTTCAAAGGCACATTGTAAGCAGTACAAAAGGGGCGAACCGCACCATTTACAAATCAGTTAAGCCCTAAGGGAAATCTACTGGTGGATGACATTGAAGTTAAAAGTGCACAGCAAGATGGCTACAATGCTCCTGAAGTCATACATCCGAGCAGCTTTGCTGTGCGTGAATTTGGAAGTAAATGCCCAAACACAAAGATGAAATAGCAGGAGACACTGTGATGGGACTGCTGCTCTTTTCACTTGAATGCAGTAAAGGAGACAGAGGTATAGGCAATGCAAACACAATGCCCAGGCCAGTTTACTAGTGCATAGATTCTGTTTATAAGACTGTTTTATCCTCTGTCAAATATCAGTTCTGCTCACTAAGCTCTTTTGAGAAGATGGCACTCACAATATGGTTAGAATGATTTGGCTGCGTCAAAATCACGAGAGATTAAATTTACAGCAGAAGCTGACAAAAGCAAGTTTCTCAACGTGAAATGCGTCCAAATCTGTGTTTGCAAGCCTGAATGACAATGTCCATAGTGGTAGGTTTGCTGTTTTTGTGTTTTCGGGGACAGATGCAGCAGTATCAAATTTCCATGACAATGGAATATTGTGTTTTGTGCAGAGTTCCAAGGCAGTGTGTCACCAAATCAGTTTTGTCATTCCACTTGTTTTGCTTGATTCAACCACTTTCCAGAACAACTTTCACCTTGTAGACGCATCTTTTCATTTTCTCTGCAGACAGACACTGTTTTTAATGTAACTGATGTCCTATGCTATTAATGTTTTCAGGTTGTGTAATGCTGAAGTCTTTTAAAGTGCTTAATAGATAATGTATGAGTAAAGTCCACATTGTTGTTGTTATATAGTTTTAAACTGCAGTATTAAGTAATGTTAATCTCCACACAAGCTTTATCATTCTGCGAATAAAACCGAAAGTGTTCCTATTTCCACATTTTCCCCCCCTCTAATATTTTGGCTGTTTTATCACATGTAGCCATTAGATTGCATAATATTTCAAACTCCTCTTTCCACCCTTGCATACTAAGTCGACTGTAGCAGTAGCCATGGCAATAATGATAGCCCATAATTAGGGTCTCATATCCCTTAGCTTCCTCCATAATTGCACTCTTCATACCAGAAATCTCCATTTGCATGTTTCTCAATATGAGGAAAACTCATTAATTGTAGACAATAAGGATTAGGACTATGCAAAGCTTAACTGTAATGTGGGAGCTAAAAGTGAATAAGCTTTTTCTGTTTGCCATACCAGAGACATCTTCATCAGCTCCACCTTAGTGTGGTTAATTATGAGGAAGAATGTTTTTGTTTGCAGATGCAGATGTAGCTAGGATGTCTTTATCCAAGCTGAATATGTTCAATACAGTCTTTCAGTGCAGTGTTTATTTTAAGTGTGGTTGTGTGACCTCTTTCTTTTTATATGCATTTTGTCTATACAATGTAAAATAAATGTGCACAAATACAAAACTGCTGTATTATTATTAAAATGTGCAGCATAAACTCTTCCATGTCTCTCTTCCGTGCTTGCAAAACCAAGATGTAATTCAGCAACATTCATGCAACCACACATGTAACCACATCACTTAGGAAAAGAGGGGGTTGAGGTTGAACAAAGATGGATGCCACTTCTATCAAACAGTCCCATAGGACAAAACATTTATTATTTCAAGTTTTCCTTTTACATCATTTCTCAAATTAAACAAGTAGAGTACTGCTCCAGTACTGGCTGTACAGTAAAAATGGGTGAGAGATTAATCAGGTGAAACTGTATTACCTTGACAAGAATTGATGTAAGAATAAGTTGCAGTATGATAAATTAATAAATGAAACATGAACAATAAAGGACAAAAGCCATGAGAGGGGGAAAAATACAAAATGAAGTCTACTACGACAGAACAAGTCAGCAAATCCCAGTGTGAGAGTCATCCTAGTCTCTCAGGAGCTACTCCTTCATTTATTTACAGCTGTCTGCACTAGCACTAGCAGATAAACAACTGCAACTTGGCCGATGCCACTGCCTGGGCCTCACCTAATGATTATGACATGCATGATCAAATACGGTGCACTCTATTGAGTGGAAGTACACATGAAATGCACACACAAACACAAAAACACACACACATGCACAGAAAGAAGAGCAAACTTAAATACTCTCCTGTCTAACCCTCAATTTCCACACTGACAAATATGCACACTCAGCCTTCTAGAAAGTCTCTCCCTCACTACCGATGGAAGTAACACTGTACTCTAAATTATTCCAGCAACATCTCAGAGGCAGTGAGGAGTGTTCAGTTTTGGCTTTCAATCAGTAAATATCCAATATAGGATAAAACAGTACAATGTAGTGATTGCATGTGGGGATTATAAGCACGGTATTGTGAAACTATGAGAAAAGGCAAACATTAGTTTGTTTCTTGGTGTTTTTACCGCAGGGACACAGCACACAAACTACTTTCTGTATCTTTTTGGCTGATAGCTTTGAGGAAAAAAAAAAACCTATAACTTTGACCTTGAATGTGTTGGCAGTCTATGCATTCTCATAACCCACAATACTAGAGTTCACTCTCGCATATAGAAACACAATAGCTTCAAACACAAGTTTGTTCCATACCCCAGGGCTGCATGCGCTATTACTCGATAAATGACGATATACCCCCACAGACTACTCTGATATAGTGGCTGTTCAAGATGTTAAATTGTTATTCTCTATATCACTCAACTTAATATGGAAAACATGCACTGTATTGGATTATAGTGATGATCTTGTTTGAGCATGCACTGAAAAAAATATTCAAGCAGAGAGGTGCGGGTGAGGGGTGGAGTAGATTGTTCAAACAGATGAATTGGAATTGGCTTGTCATAATGTGCCTTCGTTCCACTTTTCTAATTCTGAGATAGAAATCAAACAATATGGAAATCATGTTAAATTTGTTCTGTGTGAAGCCATGGGTGAAAGACTCTGCAGTGTCAGTCTTGTTGTAGCAGACAGCAGCAGCCACGAATGTAAAAATTTCTACACATATTGTACAGTAAAACGTATCATAATATATTTAAAAAGAAAAGGTGTAATATACTAAGCACATAGGGGTGCAACGATACACAAAATTCACGGTTCGGTTCGGTTCGATACTTTGGTGTCACGGTTCGATATTTTTTCGATACAAAAAATGTTCATGCTTTTTTAATTTGTCATTTATTAAAATTATAAAGTATTATATATATATATTATATAGTAATTATATAGAGTTAAAATATTATAAATATTTTAACTCAAACGTACAGTTTTTAAATTTAATGTTGCTGAAACAACAAAGGGATAAAATAATAAATCTATCTGATCGAGAAATCACTCATCTTTGGAAAAGAGAGTTTATTACAGAGAAATGGCTCTTTCCAAAAATAAAAGCTATACAATACGCTTCTTCTGGGGTATATTCTCATAAGGAGAATCATGTGCTAACGGCTGTCTAAATGACTCGGGTAAAGTTTGTAGCATGCGTGCTTGTTGTTTTTGTCTGCTTCCACTTGTCTTAGCACTAGGTCGGCGTAAATGTGCAGTCATATTCATTTTGTTCCCACTAGTGCTGTCAGCGTTAATCTGAAATGACGTTAACGCCACAACACAGCAAATCTCCGTTAACGAGCTACCGCGGATCGCCCCGTGCGTGGGGCTGGGCGGCGTCAACACGTTAATGAGCAAACTGCGCTAACGCAGTAGTTCCCACCCATGTAATTGAGCATTGCTGGCACATCCAACATACTGTTTTACTTTTGTCCATGACGCGCTTACCATCAGGGTCATACTTCACATGAAGACCAAAATAGTTCCAAAGGCCAGATCTGAATGAGGGTGGGGGAGGCTCAATTTGCCATGTTGCAACGAGCTTAGCTTCTGTCTTGCTAGCTTGCCCTGCGCTCAGTGAATCTGCGCTTGACAGTGCAGCCTAAGCGGAGTAGTCGAATGCAGATCCACTGAGCGGTCAACACAGACAGCATCATCAGAAGAAAAGTTGATAAAATAAATTAAACATTTTGTATTGTTCGATACACATGCGTACCGAAAGCCCTGTATCGAAAGGTTCAAGATCGATACGAGTATCGTTGCACCCCTATAAGCACACCCGATTCTTATAGAAAAACCTTTAGTATCAATAACTTGAATTAATCACTATTTGCTTGACTTTATTAGTCTCTGACATGATTGTAAATTAATTTTGCGCAGCTCTCTTAGCCTCCCAAAGCAGCTTCGTTGGGTTGATGTCTAGAATTTGCCTGGGACATTGTGACATTGGATTTTCTTTTTCAGTCATTCTCTTGCAGATTTGCTGGTGTGTTTGGGATCATTGTCCCGTTATGTGAAGCAGTTTTGGCCAATCTTTAGCTGTCAGCCACACATTTGACTGGAAAGTTCTTTGGCATACAGAGGAGTTCATGGTCAGTGACTGCAAGGTGCAATCACTGAGTTAACCATATAGTCACTGAGCAAGGTGCCACCCCTCCACCACCGTTCTTCACTCCTGGTTTGAAGTGTTTGTGCTGAAATGTTGTGTTTAGGTTGGACTAATGGGACACTGTGCATTATGGCCTAACTTTGGTTTTGTCTATCCAAAGGAAATCGTTCCAGATGCCTTGTGATTTAATCCGATGTAACTCTGCAAACCCAAGCTCTGTTGCCATGTTCTTTTTTAGAAAGAAGTCACTTTCTCCTGACAACCCTTCCAAACAAGCCATATTTAACTGTTATTACTACAATCTTTGTCATTTAAAATGCTTACTAAGGCCTTTAGTGCCTGAGATGTATCTTAGACATATCTAAGCCCTGCACAGAGAAACATTGGGGTGAATTAACCAGAATGTCTGCTCCTGGGAAGACTGACAGCTCTCTTGACTTTTTTCTGCTTTTAAATATTATTTCTCCAGGTAGCGTGACTGATTTCAAATTGTTTGGAAATGGTCTTATAACCCTTATGGTAAGCAACAATTACTTCTCTAAGATCACTACTGGCATCCTTAGCATGATGTGAACACATGTGTGAATGCCCAATATTTGCAAACTGCCCAAACCTCTGCTGTTACAGAAGTAGTCACACTGGTTGATGATCGATCAATGACATACATTTGACTATCAGCTTGTGGCTGCTACTTACCCTCTTAGTATCTGTGGAAGCAGTAAGTGAGTGTACTTTCCACACTGAATTTTAACTTAATTCTTGTTAATAAACTAAGCACCACTAATAATTTTACTGGGTCAAACATAAATTAAAATCTTCAAGCATGACTGAATAATGGATAATTACATCGATTAAAGTAACACTTTGGAAGTTGTGGCCATGAGCCTTTTTGGTCAGGATTTAAATTGGTCTAAATTTAACAATGAATTTGGGACTGAGCGATCAAATTGTATTGAGGAGTCACCATTTCATTCACATTGCTTGAGGGAGACACGAAAAGAGTAACTAGTACAGAATGGCTGTTTACCACTTTGTGCCAATCAGTGGCTGGTTCAGAAATAATCTCGAATATTACCCAATGACTTATTTATTTTTTAATCACCCACTCTTTTTCTGTCTGACCAAATAAAGACTACAACTTCAGGAACTTTGCATAAACAACTCAAAGGTCCTTTTATATGAATACCTGAGTAACTACTGACAATATTGTCTAGCTCATATGCATATGTCAATACATATGCACTTATATGTAAAGTGTTAACTGTGTCAATGCTATTTTGAATAACCGTCTTCTCTTATCTTTCCTTGGCACCAAAAAGTAAAGGTATCAATGCCAAAGACGTGTTTACTCTTGTTTTCAAAAGAGCCCTGGTTGAATCCAACTCAAACTGCCAGTGATTGGTTCTTCCTGTATGTTACAAAGGCACGCTGAATCATACTGCTGTGGCTGGGTGTGAAGAACCAGGGAGTGAAAATGTTTCATGCTATTGTGCTAATCCAAACAAGGAACCATTTTTGTCTGCCAAAAACAATCAAAGCCTCGCGTTGTGAGTGCAGAAAGACTACCTGCTTCTGCTAAACTGAAAAGATTCCCTTTACAAAATCTTGACTAAGATGGTGCAAATCACACATGACAACTTTTCACACTAGAACTGTCCAAAGGAATAAGGTGAACAAGGGTGAACAGAAATGATCCTCCCTGCAGTCTTTTTTTTTCATGAAAAGGAGATATGAGTGTTAACATGGAAAACGAATAGACCTAAGCAGACTGGGGGTAAGCTACAGGAGAAAAATAGAGAAAAAAAATGTTGCACCACCGAGAGACAGTAAAAATACATATTTTTTTTTTAAAAAAAAGAAGCTTCTGCTGGGCCCTTTAAACTCACCTCTGCCATTCTAAGTTTGTTTACCTCTGTGTCTGTGCATGTCAACCTATTCCAGAGCTGCAGGACTAGACAGTTGTGAAGTGAAGCAGTAAAAGAGGGTCTTATTGATCATTCCAGTCTACGCTAGGGGACGACTGAGCTGAAAACATCCAATGTGTAGTGGATGAGTGCATCTTGACAGAACTGCATAGGTCACATGGCAATGACAATCTAATTTCTTGTGTCAACCAGGATGCTTCTTGATGCTATTGTTTTTCATATGCTTCCAACATCATATTGTGTTCAGATGAACTGTTCTTAGAGCAAGCATTCATACGTACTGGTGTTTAACACAACTGTTTATTGTCGAAGCTGTTTGCAATTCCATCCATTCATTCGAGGTAAGCCCGGGATGTGTGTATTTATAACCAACACAGCTGCATTGTTCACCAACTGCAATTAAATTTCAGATGCAGCACGATAACTACTTGTTTAAAGGTGCTTTGTTAATATGTTTGCTTTAGTTTTTAAGGATCAGCCCATCAGATTGAATGTATCTTTAATCATTGTCTTGAATTCATGGAAGCAGTATTTTCACAGAAAAGAAAGTGAAGAAGGGCAGAATTTCAGTCACTGGTTCAAAATAAAATTTCTATTGAATTGTCTCTTCACTGTAGTAGCACACTTGAAACACACACACACACACACGCACACACACACACACACACACACACACACACACACACACACAAATAATTGTACTCCACCTGGCAGACATGGACACAGTGTATACAATGACTCTGCCTGAGACCTTGGATCAATAATACTACATCAATAATGTGTCTAGTTTACACTAGTTTATGAAAATATTTCTGCGTTCAAGGACAGTACAAGAGAAATGAGAAGAACTCTTCAACTTCTCTGTTCTTTTGAGAGCAATATATATATATATATATATATATATATATATATATATATATATATATATATATATATATATATATATATATATGAAAACATCCAATTCATAACAACAACAACAATAATACATTTTATTTAAGAGCGCTTTTCAAGACACTCAAGGACGCTTAACAATAGAATAAAACAGATAATAGAACAATAAGAAGAAATCTCCTTATTCATCAACAGAAAATAGTAAAATTTTTATTTGTTTGGAGAAAAAGGAAAAGAGGGCACTCACAATATAACATTTTAAAACTCAATTCTTACAAGATCATGACCCTACCAGACCATTGTCCCGATTCGTGATTGAGGTGAGAGACAAAGTCCAACTGCGTCAAACAATGATCTTATTAAACACACGTGTGGAGGAAATACACCAACACAATCCTCAGCATAAAATCCCCCAAAACAGCATAGTTAAAATGTTCTTATATGTCAGGGTAAAACGCCCCCTCATGCGTCAAAGCAGATACATAACATGCATAAGTTACAGTAACCACAGCTCTTCTGCTGACAACCTTTTACACATACAAAAAGACATTTTCTCCGTCTCCATGCCAGGTGCTTCCCGTTGATCTTCATACTCTCGCTTATCTCTGGAACATCAGTAACACATTCTACAAAAACTGTCACTTATGCAGGCACAAAATGCAGTTACAAGCAAAATATATCTGAACTGTTACCTAGAAATGAGTCTATATACTATGTGTGTGTGTGCAGGCAAACTGTGTGTGTCTCGCACTGAGGTCGAGACACCTCAGTGCACTCTGTCTCACCTCTCACCTCGCCAACTAAAGCTTATAACCTCTTACCAGACAGAAGGCCAACTCTTCTGTAAGCACATTTGCAATCTGTGTAATAACATAACTGAAACTATATGTGCAATATATTGAATAAATGTTTTAATCAAATGCCACTACTCAAAGCTTAATAAAAAGGATATAAATGAATAAAAAGGATATGAATGAGAGATTAGAGAGATACAATTGATGAAAAATAAACCTTTACAAAAAGTTATGCGGTCTAAGCTCTTAAACTTTGAATTGCACTGACTTTCAATGTCTTACATTTTATCTTTCACTAACATTATAATCCCACCTACACAACTACTTTGCTGCTGAAGGATTTCTTAGTAATGTATTTGATGTGTTTCAGTTGTTGAACATGGAAAAATCAGTTAGAATAGAAATAGTCTAGACAAAAATACTGGTGGGGGCCAGTGGTCCCCCTTGGCCTCCTAGTAGATATGCCTATAGGATCAATTACAAAATCCTGCGTTGCCTGGTTCTCAAGTGATTGCATTCACAAGATTTTCAGAAAACTTGACCTCTGACCTTTAAGTCAAGATCACAGGGATTTAAACTCATCAGAAATTTTCAGTATCAATTTTAAAATCCTAGAGGACTTCCTTCTCGAGTTATCACATTCACAAGAATTTCAGAAAATTTACTTCTGTCCTTAACCTTGAGGTCAAGGTGAATGAGATTTGAATTATTCTGAGATTTTTAGTAGAAGCTCTTATTCTATAAAATTTGAAACTTCTATGTTGATTAGGTAATCCATTCACAAATTTGGTTGCCTGCTCGCCCACCTGACACGGTGATGACAATACCCCATAGCTGAGGACATTTTGCTTACCTGTAAGTGGTGTACTAGAAAATTTCCATATCCTCCACCTTTAGTGTTCAAAATGACTGGAGCTAAAGAAAAGGCAAACAGCACTATAATTAGATTATATGCTCTTCTTT
Source organism: Neolamprologus multifasciatus (assembly GCF_963576455.1). Classification (NCBI taxonomy): domain Eukaryota; kingdom Metazoa; phylum Chordata; class Actinopteri; order Cichliformes; family Cichlidae; genus Neolamprologus; species Neolamprologus multifasciatus. Next base: position 6,484,712 of record NC_140443.1, on the reverse strand, counting down.
TTCACAATTTGTACAAATAAAAAAAATGCCATTGTGACAGCTATCATTCTCTAACTTCCAAGCTGGAAGTATATATTGCTATTGATTTTCTTCCCATTTTCTAATGTGAACTTGATTTGAGTTTCCTTTCACTGTGGAAATCTTTTTTACATAATGTTCGATGCAATTGAGTTTGAAATTATTATTGATCTAATTATATCACATCTCACCAAATAGAGAAAAAATCATGGAGCAGGAACATAATGAGATACAGTTAGTCACATCGGCGTAACTTTGTGATGAACATTGGGAGGGGCAAGATCTCTGTCTAAATATCCCTTTAGACAGAGAAAGCCGGTCAGAGCAGGCACGCTCCGTTTTGCGTAACTATTTTTAAATCCCGGTAGCACTGCAACCACGTAAGCTAGCGCAATAATTTTTTTTGCATATGAAACCGGAGGAGTTGTACTTACATCTTATGCCATCAGCTTGTCCTAGGTCACGATTTCCTTCCACATATAGCTTTGCAAAAACTGCATAAAAAGCACTTGTAGCATCAAAAACATAATATTCCAGAAACACGCTTTGCCGATCCGATCAGCTGTTCGTAACATTTCCTATGTTGGAATAGACATCAGCGCGAACTATCGCATGTCCGCCATGACCTGCCCAAAACCGGAAGTGATGTTTTCGTGATTTTCGTGGAAATTTAGTTTTTTACCATCAGGGCCTCATGAGCCTATACTGGTGTTTTCAAAAGTTATGTTTGACTTTATGACTTTCTGTGTCGTTTCTGGGATGCTTAGGACTCATATTGCACTGCTGGAAATAGTTTATTTTGATGCATATGCTGCTTTTTTGCAAATTTGCACTATAATATTTATTTTCGTTTTTCCTGCAGTGTATAAAAATTGGTGTATTTCAAAAATAAAACTATGAAGACACTCAAAATAAATGTCCTGTTGTTGTAAACTATTTTGTGCAACTTTTTTGTATTTACAGTTTTGAGGGATAAGCCTCTTAAATTTCTCTAACTAGAAATATATGTTAAAAAAAACAAAACTGATTTTCAATTTTTTGTAGTTTATTGCACTTTTTTTGCAATTTATGTAATTTCTATGCACTTAATGCATACATATTATTAAAATCTAGGCTGTAATGGTTGTATTGATGTATAGCAACTTGAAATGCTCCCAAAAATGGCTCTATAACATGTAAAAATATAATATAAGCTCTGGCGGACTTGGTTCTATGGTAGGTCTTAAAGGGTTAAACATGCAACTATTTTGCTGGTAATAACTGAAATGAGAAAAGAAAATCAGCAGCCTACTTATGCAGGATAAGTCATAATTTTATTGGGGGGGTTATATTGGCTGGGTCTGATTATTGGGGGGTCATAACCTCCCCAACCCCCCTGGAAATTACGCTCCTGGTTAGTCATAAGATATACTTAAATATTGTGCATTGAAAAATGAAAACCAGATTTCAATAAAGCGTTTCAACTCCCTTTTTAATTGCTAATGATTTTACAAGCAGAACTAATGTGTTATTCTCCAAGCTTCTTTTGACCAGATACTTGAGGTCCTTTTTGAATGCTGTGGGACTGGTGAAGACAGCCATTGTAGTGACCTCCATGTTATCTCTGCCGCCCACACTTCTTCTGTCTGGAAAGTATTTCCGCAATGGAAGATGACCGCAGTGGCTCCGAAAGAGGACATGCCGTTATTAGGAGTGGTAATACAACACTCTTGACATGCACATAATTGTCTTTGGCATAATGTGAAATCATCACAACCCAGTGTCAGGGGTTCTCATTTCCGGGAAATCGAAAGTTGAGTTCAATTAGAAAAAGTAAAACTTTGATTAATTATAGTCTGTTAATATTGCTAGAGGGGATGACGTGGAGTAGTCGGCAGCTCTCAAAGCGACCATCAATCTGCCTTCAAATGGGAGTTTTAAATTCAAAGCTTTTTTTCTTTTTTCACTTCATGTCCGTGTCAGCAAAGGAATGTGTCTCCTCGTGCAGGGGAGTGTGTGATATTACCCTGTCACTCTAAGCTCTAGTTATCATTTCCTCTGAAGTGTGTGCACTGGAAGAACATAATGGCCCTTGTCTCCGCTCCTCAGCCTCCGATCTGCCTGATTATGCCTTCCTTCTCACCATACAAATGCCAGTCTGTTTTTTTTTCCTCTCGTTCACAATTAACAAAATGCCCTTATTTAAAGAGAAGGGCGTTTCAGCCTAGTTTTGAATACAGAGATCACGCTGTTGTAAAGTGAATGTCACTCGACAATTGAATCTCTATCCGCTTCTGTTGGGAAGGGCAGGCAGGCTTATCCCAGAGGGAGGGCCTTGTCTTTAGGGGAGATGCTGTTAGCTCCACCATTGATAATCTTAACTGCTTGAGCCAAGTTTAAATGGCCCATAAAATGTACTCGCTAATTGATGCAGTGTAAAGGGCATACAACACTGGCAAGGAGTCAGACTGAAAATGGACTCTGGTTTCACTGATATGGCCAGAGGGAGATGGCAACAAAGCACCCTGCAGTATATTTACTCAGTTTTTGCTAAATATTTAAAAATATTTTTTGTGGTTTTTAATATAACATAAAATGAAATATTATTAACAAAGGTGAGTGTAGATCATTTCGATGTTTAGTGTTTCCATGTTCCAAACAACTCTTTGGTCATTGTACTACTCCTGTTTGATTAGATGTATTTAATAGCCACTAACTGACTTAGAAGTCCCAAAATCATAGCCTTGCAAGATGGATTTTATTTAAGTTTTGTTACTTTATTTAGTAAAAACATTCCAAAAGAATAATTTAAAAAATAAACACAACAAATTGGCTTTAGATGACAGTGCTGCTGAATCTACATACACCCATAGGGACAACCTTTAACTTGTGACATTTATATCAGCCACACATAAAACTTCCTCCCTGAAAAAAATATGCACCGTGGAGAAATAGCTCAGACCCAGTAAGAAAAGACCTCCACAAGGCCCCATGAGATGTCCTGTCTGAACATCAGATTCGTTTTTCTCGACACACAGTTCCACAGATGTTCAAGTGGACTGAAATTTAAATAAGTTGTTAAGCTAAATTCTTGTTTTTATAGTTCCGCAGTCTGCTGCTACCACAAAATACCATTACAATAAGAAGAATCTAATTGAGAGGATGAAACTTATTCTGCTGGCATGCCTCTTTTCGCTTCCTATCTCTTACCTATTTAATTGAAACACCCACACCCAGCTTCTCACATGATGTAAAAAAACACAATTTGTAGTTTTGGGGGTTTTTTTTCTCTGAATGCTTCACGATCCAATCCACTTCTGCCTTTTAGCAGTTCACAGGGGTCAGCTTGGGAACACTAACCTATCTGCTCCATAGCAGCAAGCTGTAACACACTGTGAGTGCTGACACCTTTCTGTCATATCCAGCATAAGTTTTGCACAATCGTACCATACGGGCTAGCATCAACTTTACCTCAACCTGTTGCAGAATCACAGTTTTTCTCCTCTTAAATGACTTTTGGTGTGCAGAATACTGTTAACGCCCCATGACACCTACCACTTTGCAAATGCTTTGATTCAATCATCTTGCCATCACAACTTGGCTCTTGTCAATGTGTCTCAGATAATTTTTCCATACCTCCAACAGATTAACTTCAAGAATTGCCTGCTAAATTGCAGTATAATATTCCTCAGCTTTCACAGGTGCTATTGTAATGAGATAATCAATGTTACTCACTTTACCTTCCACTTGTTTGTTTGTTGTGGCTAATTGTTGTTGAACTGTTGCAAAAATGACTGAAATTGCTTTGCATAGAAACACTGTCACCTGTTAAATGCAAGTACGGATGTGGATTAGAAACTTTCTCTGTTAGGTTTTGTATTGTTGATTGTCATTTATGCTTAGAAATATTTAACCATATATGCTTAGAGGTGTATAATTAATTGTGTAGTGATAGGATGTGTGATCTTTAGCAGGCTGCAAAGGCTTGGTGTGCATTCCAGAGTGTTCTGGAATCCAAACCTACATCCTGGGAGCATGGGAAGAGGTCGTACCTTGTTTTATTGTTTTACGGTAGGATTAACGTAGCTATATCTGTTTTAGTCTAAGTGCCTATTGTTTAGATGAACTGCTGGACTTTCCAGACCAGTAGGTTCAGGGAAGTCTTTATGGGGTCACACTCTGACCCCCCCCCCCCCCCCCCCCACACACACACACACACACACACAGAGGCAAGGAACTCTTTGTGTGTATGTAGACGTCGTATGTTAATGAACCTATGCATATTCATGTAACCTCAATAAAAGAGCAGTGTTACGGGGGAGCGGACGAGAGCAACTGGGGTCAAGCGAAGGAACGGCGTTTGTCCGGTTCTCTCCCGTGCACGAGAAACATGAAGAACTTTGCCTACTTCGTGTCTTGCTTTGCTGTGTAATTACATTGTCTTCAACGTTCCAGTGAATAGGTTTAAGCTACAAACCTATTATTCTCCTAAGCCCTGAAATAAAATTCTCATTTTCCCATGCTTCTCTATTTACATTGCCTTCTGTCTCTCATGGGTCCCTGTTAGTCTCTGTATCCAAGCTGTTTGTGAGTGTGGCGACTACTGAAAAACCTGAAGCTTACACACCTGCTCTACATTATCACAGCAGCTCCTTTGAGTAGCTTTTATTAAAACAGTCTTTGCCAAATCATTATATCAACCACCAGTGATAGCACCCAGGTCAAATCTCCATTTCCACTTTCATTTTTTCATTTTTTTGTACCAATAGCTTGTCTCCCTATACCTCAGTTTCTTGTGTTCCAGCTGCCTTACTCAGTTTCCATTAGCCTTCCTTCCATTATCACTGTCTGCTCTACTCTCTTTTAAAGCCCTCTGCCATCCTGCTTGTCCACCACTCACTCTCCTAGTTCCTGCCTGCCTGCTCGCTCTGTGATGCCATCCTAAACAACATTCCCCCATCTGATCAGTTACTGGTTCACTTACTCTTTGCTCACTGAAATGCTCACTCCCCTCACTGAACTTCTAACAATCACAGTAGTGGGTTCCAAAGGTACTGTCCATCTAAATTCAGAAACAGCAGCAATTGTTGAGTGCTAGACAATTCTGCCTTAAAAGAAGGCAGAAGTCAGATTGTAGGGCAGGTTGTATAAAACACTGAAGCAAAAATTTATTCCATGTATAAACTGTGCAGTACGTCTTGATGCATGCTCAATCATCCAGGTAAGTAAACCCAAAAAATCTTTTGGGAAAACTGTGCAGAACAACAAATAAAATGCTACGAGATGCCAAGGTTTTTGGCTAATAGCTCCTTGGGAATCCCCTTGTTGGTGCAAAAATATTATTTTATTTGATTAAACTGTGTTATCTTTTTTGGGGAGTTTTCTTTTGCAGATTTAGATAAAGAAATTAGGTGCTTTGTGACAACCTTCTACTAGAGATGGCACGATACCACTTTTTTATGTCCGATACCGATACCGATATCATAAATTTGGATATCTGCCGATACCGATATGAATCCGATATAGTGTGTTTTTTAATCAGTAAAACTGTTTTTTTAATATCTTGCTGCTTTTTGTATAAGTTCATACTCAAGTTAAAAAACAACAACAACACTAAAGCTATTCTGTTATACCTGTATGTAAAAAAAACCACACTGCACCCAAAATATTTCATAGATCAGCAACACTGATCAATCTAATAAAGTTAAACCTACCCCATCCTCCCTATTCTGGTATTTTAAAGAGTACTTAGCAGAAATATTAAGCAACCTAACTAATAGGGTTGCAAACTCCCAGCAAAAGAAAATAGGGAACCACCCTCTTCCTCATGATGCTTAATCAATGTAATCAACTTTAATTTGATGCAGGGTGAAAAAAATTCACAGAAATAAATTATTTTTCAAGAATAATTAAATAGATTCAACATCTTTCTTCAACAGAATTGCAGACTGCACAGATGGTACCTTCCCAAAGGAAAAAGTACTACTACTAAAAAGTACTAGGGTATATTAGACTTAACAGTTACTATATACAGTAATGGACTTCTATACATTTTACATCAGATTAAAACTTTGGGTGTAAGATTCAGATAATTATTAAATAATTAAAAGCTAGATATTTTAAATGAGAATAAGAAAGAAAAGTATGTCTTTGTGCCCCCTTTTGCCTGTTCATGCCCTATCGGCCCCCTGGCTAAACTTTGCTAGATCCGCCCCTGCACAGTTACCAGCCGTCAGCTATGTAGAAAAAGATCCTGGTCTAGAAAGTAATATTAAATAAATTCTAACAACAGCTTATCAAGCTTAATAGTGCTGCTGTTGTTCAGCCGCTGGTTTCCTCTTTCTGGTGAGAAGTGGGCCAAAAACAAAGAAGAGAGACGGACTCGCGACAGAAAAGCCGATCAGCTGATCATTAAGCAGTTTCACGATTGAAGTAGCAGCAGGAGAGAGAGAGAAGAGGCAGTTGCTCTATATATCGGTTGTTAAGCTTAACGCGGGAATGCTTTACAAACATTCAGAGATGAACTTACACACTTGCTTTACTTCTCTCTGAGATAACTTCCTCGGAGATGAAATGTTTGCTAGCAGGCTACAAATACACACAGCCGCTCCATCACGTGACCACACTGCTCCGGCTCGCCATGTCGCCAAGTTTTGTGAGGTGCTTTTTTGATATTTAATGGATCGGATTACATTTTTTATTTCTCTCCGATATCCGATCCAGTAATTTAGGTCAGTATCGGACCGATACCGATACGTAATATCGGATCGGTCCATCTCTACCTTCTACTAAATGGTCTGGTTCTTAGATAATGCTTTTCTACTGTTTGAGTATTCAAAGCACTTTAAATAACATGATTTATTCACAGAAATACTATTTTCTACACATTAGTGGTTTCTATAGGACAGTCATACACAATCATACAGCAATGAACATATCAGAGAGCAACTTGGAGTTCAGTATCTTGCACAAGGGTACTTAAGCATATAGACTGGCACTGCCAGGGATTGAACCACCAACCGTCTGATTAGCAGATCACCTGCTCTACCTGAGCTAGAGCCACCCCAAACAAGCCAAGAACACAATCCATAAATGATCTAAAATCGGTTGGTCACTGAGTCGTCTGTTGTGGCCCCCACCTTAACACAAAACTTGTCCATTCCTTGAGTTAGGTACCTTTTAGGCTTTAATGATTTACTGGTCAGCGTTAAATGTCTTAACGAGAAACAAAATAATTTTTTTTTTAAAAAAAGCTCTTACGTCAAAGGTACATTGAAGCTATATTTGTAGTCAGTAAGTGCAAACACAAATTTCACATTAGATGAAATGTGAGGAAAAGTGTCAGGAGTCCAATGAGGATCCTTACTGAAATTTTATTAAGTTCTATCGGTGCTTGTTTTCTTCACGTATTAGAAAGATTCACAGTGACCTTTTATACAACCCTTTATTAGTAAGTTATGCTAATATATATATATATATATATATATATATATATATATATTAGGGGTGCAACGATACTCGTATCGATATTGAACCGTTCGATACAGTGCTTTTGGTTCCGTACGCATATGTATCGAACAATACAAAATATTTAATTTATTTTATCAACTTTCCTTCTGCCGATGCTGTCTGTGTTGAGCGCTCAGTGGATCTGCGCTCGACAGTGCAGCCTAGGCGGCGTAGTCGAACGCAGATTCACTGAGCGCAGAGCAAGCTAGCAAGACAGAAGTTAAGCTCTCCTTGCAACATGGCAAATTGAACCTCCCCCACCCTCATTCAGATCTGGCGTTTGGAACTATTTTGGTTTTCATGTGACGTATGACCCTGAAGGTAAGCGCATCATGGACAAAAGTAAAACAGTATGTTGGATGTGCCAGCAATGCTCAATTACATGGGTGGGAACTAGTGTGTTAGCGCAGTTAGCTCGTTAACGTGTTGGCTGTCCAGCCCCACGCAGCAGGCGATCCGCGGTAGCTCGTTAACGGAGATTTGCCGTGTTGTGGCGTTAACCTCATTTCAGATTAACGCTGACAGCACTAGTGGGAACACAACGAATATGACTGCACATTTACTCCGACATCATCCTAGTGCAAAGACAAGTGGAAGCAGACAAAAACAACAAGCACGCATGCTACAAACTTTACCCGAGTCATTTAGACAGCCGTTAGCACATGATTCTCCTTATGGGGACCTGATATGTTTAATATGCTGCTGAGAATATAGCCCAGAAGAAGCGTATAGTATAGCTTTTATTTTGGAAAGAGCCATTTCTCTGTAATAAACTCTCTTTTCCAAAGATGAGTGATTCCTTAATCAGGTACAGGGCTCGCAAAATCTATCTCTGCCCTGCCCGTTGGCCTATTGTAGGAAGGAAAAATATATGTCAATGCTTTTGCATTCTTTCGGAAATGTAGCTGGGTAATTATGTCATTGGCATCGGTGAGCCACTGTCAATATGTGACATATTGAAATCGAGTTCGAATTTGCGCTTGTTTTTTGCTTTCACTTTGCAATCGCGCGAACTGTGTATAGAGAGCGACATACTGATTGGTGAGTGATGATAATTTGCACACCAATTCCTGTGACATCATCTTATCAATCGTTAGCTTACTATGCAAACATGACAAGTGAAATCTCCCGCAGCTTAAACATGTGAGAGGTTGATCGCGCAGAGAATCGCTGAGCGTTATGTGAGTGCCTGTGTAAAAGCAGCAGGATATATATTTTAGTTCTGCTGAGCCAAATAAGACAGGTCAGGGTGAAGAAGTGACAGCCAAAGAAAAGCTTACCACAAAACGGAAAAGTTATGACAAATCAGACTATGAGGCAAAAAGAAAGTGCAGCTTTATGGTTTCATGGACAAAAGAATTTCTGTGGCTGCAATATGACGAGCTAAATAACCAGGGCTGCACATAAGTGGTCCGCAGGTGCGCATTCGCTGTCAAAATAAAAAACGCGCACAAGATAAGAAGTTGCAACGCTTGTTTGCATACATAAGATTTTCTGGAGGGGGACAGACATTTGTTTAGAACTCTTAAAGATGTTGAAGAAGCTCCTTTAAGCAATTACTTTGGTGTTCCTCCACCTCCAAAGAAATGTCAGAAGGAGTCTGAACCACAAAAGAAGCGCGTATTCTCAGAAAACTAGTTGCAGGAGGTGAGCTGGCTTCAAACAAATGATGAACGCACAGAGATGTGGTGCAGAATGTTCCGTGAAAATTTAATAAATGACAAATTAAAAAGGCATGAACATTTTTTTTAAAAATATCGAACCGTGACACCAAAGTATCGAACCGAACCGAACCGTGAATTTTGTGTATCGTTGCACCCCTAATATATATATATATATATATATATATATATATATATATATATTGATTTTATGTATATGGGTTTATTGTTGTTCATCTGCAAATGTTCCCTTTGTGAAAAATCAATTGAGCAAACTTAAAATAAGGGTTAACCAACATACCCCTGTGTCTTTTGATGTTAAGTGAAGAGGACCTAAAAGTTAATGGGATAAATTATATTTTTTTCACCTGCTGTCTACCAGCATATAACATATAAGATTATTAATTAAAATGAACTTCTGAATAGATTCCGTATATTTTCCTGTTCCTGGTGAGAAATGATCAAAAAACAAAAGCAAGAGTGCATCATTTACAAGTGAAAGATGTAAACATCTCCGTTTCATCTCAGTCTGAATTATGCATTGGACCACACAGAAACTACTGCTGAGATGGGATTTCTTCCGTAGCAACAATATCACAAATTGAGCTCGTTTCAGTTGATTCAGGCAAGCTATTGAAGGTCATCACTTCTCATTTCCATTTTGATTCAAATGCAAGAAAAAAAATAACACTCATCCTGCAATTGCGTTTGTCACGGCGAAATCCATTTCTAATAGCTTTTTGGTTCAAAAGATGTTGTTTTCGGCAATGACAATAAAAATCATTGCCTCCCAGGAGTTACTCCGGGAGTTACTTCAGCAAAGGTATAGAAGTGGCAATTCTAAGCCAGGACATATGAATTCTAGCTGTTTACAATTTTGAAACAGTCATCATACAAAACACATGACTTGCTATCTGTAGCCACTCACACTCAAATGTCGAGCTGTAGATTATGCAGAGCTATCATGAAGCTGCGATGCTGGCACCGTAGGTTGATAGGTTAGCTGAATAACAAATGAAAAATAGTTCCGTGTTCATGGAAAAGAATGCAAATTTGTTTGATCCAAAACACTACTAGAACTTCCTCCACAAGCCAAATACAGCATATTGTTCCAAATGGACATTTAGTCCATCAATCATGTTTGGATACAAATTTATTTATCAAATAAGAATCAAATTTATCATTGTAAATTCTTCTGACTTTTACTTGCAAAACGTGTGACTAAATAAATAAATAAACATGGGAGAATATGTCATGTTGTGTGATATCCATATCCCTTTTCTAAAGATATGGATACTGTCATATTAGCTTATTTATATTCTTCTCAGTCAGAGTTCTCTGATATGTCTAATTTGATGTCTTTGAATTAAACATTCATTTATCCACATGTATTGTGTTTGTAGTTAACAACAGAGTAACTTGCAATCTGAGATGTAAGTGATACTTTTGCTATCAAAAGAGTCTGTAAGGACCTGTGTAACAGTGGAAGTTTGTAACTCGGGTATGTGAGATGCAGTTTCGCTAGCAGCCACAGCCACTGTGATTAAATTAGTGTAATTAGTGATAAAGTACCTAGACATAGGTCAGTTTCAAAGTGGCAATGGTCCAGATGTTGTATATTTAGCAGCGCCTCTCTCCCCATCAATGCAGTTGTTACAAAAAGTCAAGATTACAAGCTCACGGCCAGGTTAAAGTAACAGCTGTATTTTTACCTGTATTTTACTGCTTAAATGAGTGAGTGACATAGAGATGTGTCTGTTATTTAACATAAGGTCTGGGTACCTCATGTGAAATCCATAGTATGGTCTCCAGACAAAAGAGAAAAAAATACCTTTTGTAGGGGAGACCGGGGATAGTTGTAACGTGGGTCAGTTGTAACACTTCCAATATCTCCAATCAGGGCTAAGTTTCAAATGATGTGACTCATCCTGTGCATGCCCAATTCAGAACTGCTATCACATGTGAAAAATCAGCACATTTTGTCAAACACAGACAATTTAACATGAAAAAAAGTAATTTGTATGCCAAAAAGTAAGTTTTTCTACTTTATTTCAATTTCTAATAGCATTATCTGCTTTGCAGTTAAACTCATCAAACTTAAATTATGTTATTTGTATGTCTATGGGGATATATTCTGTGTAGGTCTTTAGTGCTAATGTTTTAGCTGTTGGCTGTAATGTTAGCTAGTTCATGGCTATAGGAGTCTGGGTCAGTTGTAACAGCAACAGTCTGGGTCAGTTGTAACAATAATGCAAATGTTACAACTTACCACACTATTACTTTAACTTATATTAAACAAGTTGGGGCAACGACATCAGCAGAGAGAGGTTCACTGGTCGCTTTTGTATATGCGGTTAATGCCATTGGCAACACAATTCCTCCACTGTTTGTGTTCCCACACATACATTATGCAGACCACTGTGTCAGAGATGGACCAGTAGGAAGTATTGGTAGTGGAAATAAATCCGGATGGGTGCAAGAAACAGATTTCCTCATCTTTCTGAAGCACTTTGCAAACCACACCAAGGTAAGCCATGATAAAAAGTAATGGAATTGCGATGCTGGTGAACAACTACATTTTTTCAGCTTCATTGTTATGTTCAAAATTGGTGCAAGAGTTGTAGGTTATAATGCCCACTGAGCCAATGAGGCCAAACTCAAGGAAGACCAACCAAAATTAATGAAATATTCAGTTGCAGAAAATTCCATAATTTGTCTTTTTTGGGGGGTTGGCATATGTTCAAAAGCTAGATTTCTGCATTCTGTCACACACACACATAGCTACATAAATGGCTCTAAGTGCATTCATGTGTTGAATAAACAAAGATTACATGTTAATGTTTTGTTAGTACCCTTATTTCATTGTGTTACATTTCACCCCAGGATATGTTACAACTAACCCAGACTATGGGGTTAATTGTAACATTTCACTCTTTGTGTTTGAGACCATACCATGCAATGGGTAATTGTGTTGCAGAGAAAATAGCTGCACTATTTAATAGCCGAGACATGTAAATACTTTGCATTACATTTTGAATCCACTACCTTAAAAGAGCTCCAATTTACAGACAGAAATGTCAAAAATGTTACAACTATCCCCGGTCTCCCCTATTTTGTATTTTATTGCTGAATATTTTTAGAGTAAGAATAATTCTGATTTGGGGTTCACCCTGCTAACACTCCTCTTTTTTCATGTTATTAGGTCTTAGCTTCCAATTTTGGTGGGTCAGTGTCAAGGAACAAATGCCATCATGCACATTTCTGATGCCAGTGTCTTTGAACAAAAACTGCAAAATTTGACTCTCTGGGATAAAACTGACTTTGAAACTTCATTCAGTCTCTTAGCATCAGATAAGGTGCATCTAGCACCCTTGTGAAAACAGACCTTACTTATTTTTAATAACCACAAACCTTGTGTTTGCATACAGTTTCACCAAGCTTACCAAAAGCTAGATCTACAATAAAATAAATCAAACCTTAGTGTATTCCTCCCTCTACTGCTCCCACTTTAATGTGGACTTTTCTTTTACTCTTTAAAAAATATAAACCTTCTACCTGCATGGCTTGTGTTAGACAGTTACAACAAGTGACCAAAATGATGGATTAGTAAGAGAACTTGTTGGATGTGGGTGATCAGATTGAATGGTGTAATACTATAGATCAAAGCCTTGTGCTAAACAGCTAAGTTTTCGGCTAGGCTGATTAAATAGGCACTTCCTGCAAGCACATCAGTTCATAATATTTTATTTATTGACTGTTTAATGTTTTTTTTAAACAAACATGGAAACAAGTATATGAATGGCAAATAAATATTTATTTATTTGCCATTCATATACTTGTTTCCATGTTTATTCCTATATAATGCATTTAAAAAAATTTTTTTTCATCACTCTGTATGAGTCCCTTTTGTTATGTATATGTGGATTTTTTTATGGTATGACAGTAGAGGGTGTTATATATTGTTGGTCCATTACAAAATTGCTAGTTTATTATTATTCATCATATATTTAATTAGATATAATCCTACATGAAATAAAAGCAATCTTCATAAATTGCAAGTACACATATTATTTATACAGTTTGTACAACTTAGACAATGACAATTAAAAAAGTGAACATGCTTACAATTTCTCTTTTTGCTGTTTTTGTTCTGAGCCTTTGATCGACACACTCTATTAGAACTATGAATTCATCAATACCACTTCAGCATTAAATTCTTTCAAACTGAGTATTAATGTAGAGTAATTGGCAATAGATGTTTCCATAACACTGCTAACTTAAACGGTTGACTCTGAATGTAATTTGTCTGAGACAACAATGAAAACGTTCTACAATGAAGCAAGAAAGTTGTAGAAGTTGTGTACTTGTCAAGACTGGCCTACAGAAAGAATCAGTAATGATAAGCTCCTGGCTGATATGGCATTTAGATGAAACAGAGTTAGTGTTTTTTAAAAGAAAAACAATTTGTTTTTATGTATCTACTGAGGAAAGGAAAAAGCACTGTCGGCAAGGACAGCATCATTGTTAGATTTCCATAACGCTCAAGACAGGCTTTGTGTAGTAACACAAAGGTTGATTGATTACCTCTAAATTTGTGTCGTCACGGCAGTACCAGTATTCCAGGCGATATCGCAGGTAACCTTCACTAGACAGGGAGCAACAATAAACAGTTGTCAAGCGAGACAAAAATAATGAAGTGCCCTTTGCAGCAAAAGTCTTCAAAAATCTAATTTGCGATTTGTCCAGACCTTATTTACACTCTTGAAACATTTGACTGTGAGTTCAAAATTTCTTCAGAAATCATCAAAGATTTCTGTCTTTTTTTAAAGCATGTTTTATTTTCCTACATATAAAATCACTATATATGATGTGTCTGGTTCTAACAGTTTTACTGTGACTGTGTAATGCATATTGTACTTGTGTGCGTACTGTCATATTCTGGGGCAACAGTATAATTTGTCATTTTTGTTATCGAAATGTTTCTAATTAGTAGTAGTAAAGGGCGGCCTCTCCATGGTCCCCGGTACTTGTAGCTGTCCTCAATGTCTGCAATGTTGCCTTCTGGTAGTACAACCTACCACTTTCTGGCTGAGCTGCTGTCATTGCCAGTCGCGTCCACTTTGTTATAATGTCACTAATAGTTTAGCTTAGACTATTTAGTAGTGAGAAAATTTCATCACTGGACTTGTTGCACAGGTGGCATCCTATCACGGTACCATGCTGGTTTAGTGTGCTCCTAAGAACAACCCGTTCTTTCTTAAATGTTTGTAGAAGCAGTCTGAACTCAATGATTTGAATGGCTGAGTGACTACATACCAAGCCCCAAGAACAACTGGTACATTGAGTGCTAGGGCAGTTACCCTAAAAGAGAAGAGAAAGCTAAGCTGGAAACCTGGAGTCATATAACAGTTAAAAGTATGAGAAATTATATTGCAGTCAACATGCAAACAACAGTTAATGTGAAAAACTTCAGCGAAAATCCATAAAAAACATGTCCAGAAAACCCTGAAAAAGAAGTAAGAAAACAATAAATATAGATCTGTTTATTGTTTGATTTCTTTTTTTCTCCTTGTATAACTATAATATGCAGAACGATTCTCCAGCTCTCAGCTGCTCCTTTTATTCTCTATTGCTTGTTTTAAAACCCACTTTTTAAAAAAAAAAAGATATGGCTAAAATGACCTTTACTTACGTTCCTGCCAGAACACTCTAAGCAAACTGCTTATGTGAAGAAAAAGTTTTCACTAAATCATTTAGGAATAGTAGGTCTCTCGTGGAAGAATCTTTCTTTTGCCAAGGGAGAACAACAGCAGAGAACAACAGCAGTTATCAAAGTGCTCAAACAACTCGCCTTCCTATACACAAGTCAAAAATGGCTTTTTTTCCATTTGGGAAAGCTGCCAAGGCCTTTGGCACATTCAGTTGATGCTCCAGGGTCACATTTGTAGCGTACAACTAAAACAGATACATAGACCTCCATTTTCATGGGTCACATTTTAATCATTTTAGTTTAGCAAATTTACTTAAATTTTTGCTATTGTAGTAGTTGTAGGGAGTTTGAAGCTTATGTGTCAGTTCAATAAGGAACATTGGCCTGTTTCCCAGGTCTTTGGTGGATAACCTGTACTTTACATAACTTCCACTTTCCCACGTTGTCAAGCTCAATGCTGACATCACTGGTCTAGTCCAATCATCTTTCTTCTTGCTTTCTTCAGGCCAATTAATCTCCACTCCGCGTACTTTAAATCTCGCTGTTCCTTTGTCATTCTCCCTTGCAGATGCCTTCGTGCAGCCCACCTGCTCCCCATCTCCACTTCTCCTATGTTACTAAGGCTCCATCCAAGCCTACAGATTTATCTCCACCACCAGCATCAAAATTCTGAGGGGTCCTGACCTAATTCCTATCACTGCTGGGAATCCATTCTACTCTGATTACCATCAGTCTAATTGCCAAATAGCTTAATTGAATTCTGTATATCAATAACTCATGTTCAATTCCTTCTCATGATCTCTCCTTATTGAACTATAATTAGGAGATGAGCTGATGACCCTAAACCACCTGTAATTTATGCAATTAGAGACTGCTAGACAACCTCTCTTCTTCTCCCCAGCATTACAAACTAATAATTTTGTGATCCCTCTATTGTGTAGTTTGTGCTTTGACCTTTGTGTTGTCTTTCTTTTTCCATTCACCCTAGCACATAGCAACCCATCCCCAAGCCTGGCTCTTGTTAATAGTTTGGGGGGTTTTTTTGTCCACTTTTGCCACATGCTTCCTCATACGGGATTGTTAGATGAGTTTCTATTTTTATGTTGTAGCTTTATTTACTATTTAAAGCATCCTGTAAAATCAATTTTCACATTTAATTGAATTGAACAGAACTGAAGGCATCTAATCTTGAAAGTTGGCATGGAAGTGGTTATTGATCTAAACATATTTGCTTTGGTTCCTCATTTTTAACATGTCTTCTGCAATTTGTGCTATTGCTATGACAAAAGATAGTTTTATACATTACTAAAGGTATTCTCAATCTTACTGTATTGGAAAAGTCAGAATTCTTCCCCTCTGTTCACACTCTCAGCATGGCCTTAGTTCTTTTTTTTTCCAAAACCGCTAGTTTCCTTGGGCAACCTCTACATATAATGAAAGATGAAAGAATAGAGAAATTGCTTTTTTTTTTTTTTTTTTATAACTGCAGGGGTGTTGAAAGACTCTACTGTTTGTGTATGCAACTTGCAAAGTTATCAAAATCTGTCAGCTCGGGAGAAAGAGCAGAGAAGACAGTCTACAAATCTTAGAACCTTTGTATGAACAATCTAACGTGTGCAAAATGTATTGTACTTTTGTAAACAGAGTAATTAAGGCAAGCTGCCATCATCTCAGGGCGGAGATATTTCATTTCAGCACCGGTCTAACTGCAAAAGCAGTCAAGCACACCTTAATATCTATCCGCCCTCACAGCTAATCACACAAAACCACAAGGAGGGAGAGAGAGGAAGGGATGAGATGAACTGAGAAAGTGAGAATGTGTCACCTCTCCATTTTTTCACACTTTTCTGAAATAGGGGTGACAAACAGGCGAGTGCCATTTGTGAGCAGGCGGATTGTGACAAGATTTCCGTCAGGGCTGGCAACTCTAATTAGAGGACTAGAGCAGCTAGGCTGCAAGAGCGCCTCACTTAAGCTAGAAGGGTCAAAGGTTCAGTGACACATTCTCTAGCATACAATACAGTACAGTGCATATTGTACACACACACACACACACACACACACACACACACATACACAACTCTAGATGACAGTACTAATGCAAGTGGAAAGGCTAAATGCAGTTTATGACCTTCAAGAGACTTTTTTTGGAGCTTTAGCTTCTGTGATGGTAGTTATCCTAAAAATAGAAATTGTTTCATGTCTTTCATGATGTGAATTGCTGCTATATAGAGAGCTTGAGAAACTTATCATTTCTTTAAATTTTGCTAAAACATTAATGTGCTAACAATCATCATATGTTAAACATCAACTTGACAGTAAAGATGATGTTTGGGGGTTTGATAATGTACTGAAGTAGTGTCACCATCTTTTTATTACATTAATAATGTGTTTACTGGAGCTGTTGCAAATCGGATTTTAACAAATGGCATTGGATAGTTGATTAAAAATTTGAAATGTAACGCTGCTTTTCTATGCTCATAATTCCATCAATTTTGACAAGATCTTCAACATCAATGTCTAAAATTTAGCCTTAAACAATCACGTTTTATCTCTCTCCTCACCTCCAAAATTGGATTCCAAAACTTCTAATTTGTCTAATTTCACCAGCTTAGTCTATCCCTTATTTAATTACCCTTGAGAATGTGACAATCACCCTTACATTTTGCTGGCTTTGACGAACAGTAAATTGGTTAGCTGTTACAATTCACTTTGCATAATCCTTGTACTCCTCTGTGTGCAATTATACTCAGTTGTCTGTTCTCACCTGTCTGTTCTCAGCTACATTTTTCTATTTTTTTATGATGAATAAGACTAATGGTGATGTTGTGATTGAAAGTTGCACTGGGTTGTTCCACATCCCAAGCAATACATCCCAACACATACAAAACCCACTTCACATGTCCCCACCTACAGGAAAACAGCAAATGGAAACGATCCACACGAGTCAACTGGCACATATAACATTTGAACCTGGGGAATTTTGCTCAAACTGGAGAGCATAATATCCCTCCCCCCGCCCGAACACACACACACACACACACACACACACACACAAAACCGCTTGCTCAGTTGGGGCTGCACACTGCAAGCCCGTAGTCTTCAACAAACTGATATCCTTTAAAGACTGCCACAGGCAAGGCCAGTTTACATATATACAACTCGACAGCCGAGCCAGGAGGAAACAAGACCAATGACCCGGATAGATCCATTCACATGCAAAGACTGAAGAAAGCGAGACATGAAAAGTCTCTTTCTCTCTTTGTCATTTTGTCTTTTATGAATAAATCTTTTACAATTACTTGTTTATTTAAAAAAATTTCAACAGTATTAAATAAAATATATTTTTCTTCCTAACCTTTATTTTAGGATGGGACCCTTTTTTGTCACCTTGTCGTGGGGTATGAAAAAAAGTTTGAGAAACAAACCAAACTTAAGATTTAAATTTAATTTAAAATTTAGACCTTTTCATTTCAGCAAATTTGTTCTCATTGTGTTTTGGCAAGGTTAGGTCAGTTTTTTCAAGAAATGGCCAACTGACATTTTAATAAAAAATCTGTTAAATAAATATTAAATCTAACAATCCCACTTCGGCAAAGAAATAATCCATGGTTTTGGTTAAATCAAAATTAAGATGTTGCATCTTAAGTCACTATTATTAAGAAGAATACAATTGTTCAGTAGCCTTAACAATGTGCTGTGAGTGGCTAACCATAACATTAGAAAACATGTTATTATAATGCAGTCATTAGAAGTTCTTACTAAATTGTAAGGGTTAGGGTATTTTAGTTAAACACAAATCAAATTAAAACTGGGGGAATGTACTTTGGTCAGTTACATTTTCTTTTAATAATACTTGCATTTTCATAGGGTAAGAGGCTAATTCAGGGTAGGAAAGCTGGAGCATATATTTAACAGTGGCACTAACCACTCAGTTGTCTGTAACAGTAGCACAGAATTTATAGCTCCAAAGCTGCAGTGGGAGGATAATGATACACTCTGAGACTCAGTTTCTGTGCTTGTTGAAGCCAGTAACAGAGTTCATAAAAGAAATAAAACAAATTCGCCAATACAAAATATAATAATTCTTGAATAAAGACAGAAACAAAATCAAGCATATATTACAAGAGATAAACTAGCAATCTTTTACATAAAAAACTCCACTGTTTTTATTTAACAAGTCATGCCATTCGCACTTTCTTTATCAGAATTCAAGGTTTGTTATCTCACAGATGTTAAGTTAACTTTGCTAACCAGCATAAATGAGCATATTTGCAAATAAAATACTCCTCTCCTTTTTCATTGTCAGGCTAAAAAGCCAGCAACCACAACTCTAAAAAATGCAACAGTTACAGAAGAGTAAAAAATGGCTTCCTCATTAGAGGGTTACATCTGTTCTATATTCTGTCTAGTGTACATTTCAGGCAGCAATTTCACCAGCTAACTGTTTTCACACTGTTAAAACAAAAGTGCAAACAGTATTTGGTGACCAGAAAATGTGTTACGTAAGGAAAGCTAGAAAAACTGCATCTGTAAACTTATTGTTATGAATATGATTTATTTTAATTGAATAGCACAGGACAAAGAAAGACTGCTAGAGGACCAACAAAGCAAATGATTTTCTCAAAATCGCGTAGGTGGCAGTCTATTAAGCACTATCCATCTATCGAATATGGACCTTATTCCACCAGAACATGGTGATGTTTGTAAACGATAATCTAACAGTGTAACCCAGCGTTATGCTTTCAAGATGCTATCTTAATTACCCAAGTTAAAGCTTTTTGCCACTATCAGGTAGACCAGGCTTCCTGCCCATGAGTTGACTGGAGAGAGTTGATTTGATAGACAGTTTATCTTTTGCTTTAATTAAGGGCAGATATGGAGGGAGTCATTACAGGTTAATTACAGTCACATTAATTAAGATGCAGAAATGCATAATAATTCTTGTTCAGTGTTGTTATCTACACCGATATACAGTAATTAATTGCATTTCACCTTTGACTCTACCTGTCTACAAAAGATTTTACTTGAGTTTGCATCTCCAGACACTGCTGTCTGGATGCAGTCGATTTCCTATTAATGATTTTGCTTTGTCACTGTGATAATTGGCAATAGTCTACCTACAGCACACAAACACCTATCTAATTAGGAGAGCTACCCACAGCTTGGAGACACATCTGAGAGAATCTTAAATGTGATTCTGTACTCCTTTAAAGCTTAAAAAAAAATCATTAAACCTTATTCATTTAATATTAAAAAATGGTTTGGATTTATAATCCAAACGGTGGTTGTATATTCATTTTAATTATGTTACCAGTCGAATGGTCTGTAGTTGAGGCTTACCTGCATGTGTGAATTGCTGCTCTACAGGTGATGCACAGCTATTGAAACAACTCCTTTAAACAAGTAAGATTTTTTTTTTTATCTCCATGTTGTTGATCATTTACTTTTTTGGTTTATTCTTTACACTTTTAAAGATCTTTCACAAATAATATTCCCAAAATGTTTTTTTACTTCAATCACATATTAGACATTTGTAATTATAGTATCAAATGTTTCTAGGCTTGTATCTAAGTAATTCTCACCGCTTGATCCTATACAAAGGATGACAAACGTTTCAGCAAATTCCAGTAAATTGTGTTCAAGATGAGGTTTAAAGAAGAGTGGAAAAGCTGAGAGATTAATTCATCACACTTCTCACTGTGTGCTTACGAAAGATCAGTTAGTGTATGAGTAGTGTGCATGTAAATGTGTAAAGTGAAATTTAATTTTTGTGCTGAAAAGAAAAACATATATTGCTATATATGTAGTATAGTTAACTGTATTGATTATTAAAAGTGAATTGCAATTATCTTGCCAATCAATGCATTAATCTTAAAAAAACAAACATCATTGCATCATTGTTTATCCTCCAACATTGACAACACAGTAATAGCCTATACTTAAACGAATCTGTGTATTATATTAAACATTTTTCCATGATGTATAATGCAATATGTGAGAGTCACATCTATTTTATTATTTATGTCTTAAGGTTTGCATTTGAAATCAGTGCCGCTCAGTCAATTATATGTATAATACATGGCAAAGAACTGATGATGGCAAACAGGCCTGAACTAAAAGAGATAAAATGACTCAGACTAAAGGCCTATAGTAAAGTGGGGATTTTTGAGATGTTGTCAGACACAGATAACACTGGCCTGTGTTAGTGCCTTGATACAAACTAAAATCCTTTCCATTAAAAGCAATGCAGAAATATTAAAAATAATATGAGTGATCTGAGTGAGGAAATTATATACAGTATTTGCAGCACAACCAGTTGAAAGCCAACTACAACTGCAAGTGAGACCCCCTGCACAGTTAACACTGTTATATTGTATATTATTCATGCAAACCATAGGTTACATAGACAGTTACGTAACCTTGATTAAAAAAAAGAGACAAAACTCACATCATTAATTGATGAGTTTCTTTGTCGTTGCACAAACAGGAACGAGACTGGAGATTGCAGTTACACTTATCCTGCTTTTAATGATATGATATACCACGATATAGCCTAAAATTATATTTCATGTCTAAGTCGTATTTAGAACCATAAGTAGAAAATAAATACTGAACAACATTTTATGTGTTAGTAGCTTGTAAGCAGCAGTTTTTATTAGTGCAAACTAAATGAAGGGAATTATCTTTCCTTTCTAATGAGCTGCTGTCATTGATGACAGACTACCTAATTCAAAGTATGAATCTATTGCAAGAAGGTGCCAGCTGCAACAGCATTATAGTGCAAAATTAATGACTTGACATTAATCAAATTTAAGCCTTGTTAGTGTTTTCCTTGGAAATTTTTAAGTTAAAGTAACACGACTGCTTAACACTTCAGTTTAACAAAATGAGTAACTTAACCTTGTAACGCTCCTGGAAGCTTCACACTACTCTCACAAAATAAAATTATGTTGTAACTTCAGTCAAGCCCTTTAAACCCCACCTTTGTCTTATGCAACTTCTTTCCTATTTACCATGCATTGCTCTTCCTGTCAGTCCTGTAGGGAGCGTAACTAGTGAGTTGCTAGTTACAGTACGGTTGTTGAAGTAGCTCTCTTTTTAGGTAAATTGCTCTGAATTATGTCTGGACTTATTTCACTTTTGTGTGCACTAGGGACGGTAAACACACGGTGTCACTATATCACTGATATTGTGATATGACATTTATATTACGCATAAATATCAGTATTTTCGTGGACGGTATGATATGGAACAGCCCTAAGGGCAACTTAGGATAATGAGCCCTGGCAAGATTTGTCTTTATGAGGGTTTAATGCAGTTAGTATTTGCTTATATATTTCAATGTTGAATGAGCCCATTGCTACAAATAATCCCAAATGATGCAGCTGAGGATAGGGACGTCGTTGATAAAGGTTTTTATACGCAGAAAGGTATTCCTTACAAATAAAAATAACTAAAACTAAAATGCTAGCAAGGTAATCATATTTTGTAGGGTCTTGTGTATGTAATCATTGAATTAATATGATTAACAAAAGTCCTTTGTACTGATTTGATCTCATCTGTTTATCCTTATCAGTGTTACGGGGGGACGGGGGATCTGGAGCCTATCCCAGCTACCATAGGGCGAGAAGCGGGATACGCTATGTACAGCTCACCAGCCTAACGCAGGGCTAACACAGAGAGACAGACAAACATTCGCACTTACATTCACACCTATGGGCAATTTAGAATTACTAATTAACCTAACCCCACTAACTACATGTCCTTGGACTTTAAGAGGAAGCCCAAGTACCCAGAGAGAAGGCGTGTTCTCCACGGGAATAACATACACCATTTTTTCAATAACATAGTGAGTTTATTTACAAGTGAATAGCGCAACAATTGTCCAACACAAAGTCCACAGTAGTGATGATCCCACTTCCCTGGTGCCTGTGATTCTTCTTGCTCAGTCTCTCCATGGACACTCTTACAGGATCAGCTTGCTCACAGCTTTTAGGGAGGGATTTGAGCAATAAGAAGAGAAGGGGAAATTCCAAACAGGTTACAAAGCAAGACAATATGCATGGAATGGGGAACAGGTATGTGATGTTCAGCAGGTGTGCAGAAACCTGAAAGTGCTAACCTAAGTCCTACCAAGACACAAAAACCAGCACAGAGGTATACACAAGCACACACACATGAACACACAAACTGGGATAGAGGAAACATAAGCCAGAGCAAGAACAGGAGAGAAATGTCAGACAGCGAGGACAGAGAAACCATGACAAATAAACAGTATAAATACTATAAATTCATTCTCTCAAGTTACAGACCTACAAATATATGTAACTGCGACTTCTTTACATTGACAAAAAATGAGTAAAGTAACTCTAGCAATAAGCTGTATGTAGCATAGAAATTATTATACAAGTTTTAGTTTTGATTTATAATTATAATGAATTTATAATGAAATCCTAAACATCTCTTTACTGTTATATTATGTAATATTAGGAGAAATATGAAAACAAAAAATGAAAACAAAAGGAGATCCCTGATGGATAAGGTGTTAACAAAATGGTTGGATGAATGTTTTAGTGGTTGCATTTCTACTCCTCTCTGCCTTTATTCAACCAAGGTATCTCTTCATATTTAACCTCCTAGGACCTGGCGTCCACATATGTGGACATCACATTTTGGGTTATTTAGACCAAAATACTCAATTTCGCTCTAAAAGGGCCTGACTTTATATTGCTACTGTTCTATCAAAATTTTAAATGTATATCCTCATATGTGGCTCTGATTTATGAAAAATCAGAGCCACATATGAGGATATGAGCCCACACCGTGGGCGACCGTGGCTCAGGGGTTGGAAAGCGTATCTGTAACCGGAAGGTCGCCGGTTCGATCCCCGGGCTCTCTGTCCTGGTCGTTGTGTCCTTGGGCAAGAATCACTTTACCATACCGCCTACTGGTGTTGGCTGCCGATGGCGCGATATGGCAGCCTCGCCTCTGTCAGTCTGCCCCAGGGCAGCTGTGGCTACAACCGTAGCTGCCTCCACCAGTGTGTGAATGTGAGAGTGAATGAATAGTGGCATTGTAAAGTGCTTTGGGTGCCTTGAAAAGCGCTATATAAATCCAATCCATTATTATTATTATTATAAAAACAAAAATAAGGTAAAAAAAAAAAATCTGGTAATTCTTTGTTTTTACATTCATTGGGCCCCAATCAGGCCAAAAATCAAAGAGAAATTAAAAATGCATGCCGTGGAAGAGTTCGGGTCTTAGGAGGTTAAAGTGCAAATATCAGCTACCTTTTGGCAAGAGCAGAAAATTCTGACCTTTGGACAAGGATGAGTGAATGAACGAAAGATGATGAATCATCACACTCATGCTCTTTAATCATGAGTTGAAAACTCGGGTTTTAGAGTACAGTTTGATAAACTCACATTTCAAATCCTAAGAATAAAGTAAAGTAAAAAGAAAGAAAGTAAAAGAAATAACAAACTAATGTTAAGGGCTTAATCGGTGTAAGATTGAAATTTACCCAAGGGGGCAGCTTGAAGCTCTCCTGCATCAAGAAAACAGCAAGGCAACAGCCACTGATTTTCGTAAAGTGGCTCTGATCCTTCTGTAAATCTGAAATGTAAAGACCTTTAAGGCTGATTCAAATGAAATACATAAAAGGCACTAATATATAACCGTCAATCGGCTCGACAGATAGACAAAAAATGGTTAAGGATCTGTGTCAGTTGAATTAAACTGATTTGCATTTAGATAAAATGGACTTGTGATCTGCAGAGTTTGATGGTGTTTATTCCATGTAGGTAAGGCAGAACATTCCTGCCTGTTACTGCTTATGCTCAGCAATATAACTGAACAGTCAAAAATCCATCATGCACACTAGGGATGGGTACCGGTATCCGGTGCCATGATGGCACCGGTTCTGACATAAACGGTAGTAACCAGACCGAAAAGCAGCGCACATTTCGGTGCTTTATTTCGGTGCTTTTTTTCCTGAGCTGTGATACACTTTCTTCTTCCTTACATTTGTATTGGCGGTTGGCAAACAACTGAAAGGTGCATTACCGCCACCAACTGGTATGGAATGATACACTTTAGATTCTAGCCAATCATTTTAAGTTTCCGAGAATAGTAGGCGGGTCCAGGTACGTACGTTCTTTTAGAGCAGAGCTACAGATTAAAAATGTCCAAGGCGAAGCGGTCAAAAGTCTGGCTGTACTTCACAGCAAAAGATGCAAACTCAGCAGCCTGCAACAAGTGCTTTAAGGTGATACTGTGATACTGTCAAAGGAGGTAACACCTCAAATCTGATGAAATACCTGGCGACGCATAGTGTTTTTTTTTAAAGCCGAGAAATGCGCCGTATTTGATAGCTTGCTGCGAGACCTCACACCGAGCACATCTACTGCTTGTGGGTTGCCTGTTATCGGACCCGGAATTAGCAACATCCCCCAAAAACCTGAAGAGGAGAGTCCTGGCCCCTAGCCCTGCCAGTGTAGCAGAAATGATGAGGATGATGATGCAGCAGCAGCCGTTCTTCTCTGCGTGAGTAGCTTAATGTTGTTCGTGTGTAATTTACGTTGAGTAGGCTAACCACGTTATTACATTAATGCATGTAAGGTGAACAGCAAACACCATCATAGCTACATGCGGCTGTCTGTTGTTTGATGGCAGATACTCCCTTCACCCTGGCCAAAAAGGCTAAAATGACCAAAGAAAAAGTGGAAAACAGTTAAACATGAGAGGTTTTTGGACAAAGTTTGTGTTTTTTTCCATTGTTTAAGCTGCTTCCAGCCAAGAGTGATACCATATATGCCCTATAGCTGCAGAAAAGGCTAACATTGTTATCTTTTTACAAAAAAACAGCTGAACATGAGAGGTTTTTGGACCACTTTTGTGTTTTCCATTCTTTAAGCACCGGTTTGAGCACCGTTTAAGCACCGGCACCGTTTCAAAAGTACCAGTTTGGCACCGGTATTGGATAAAACCTAAACGATACCCATCCCTAATGCACACCAAAATAATGTGAAATTATGAAACAAGACTGGGATGTTAATCTGCTCCATATTATGACCTGTGCCACTAGGACAAGTTGGGGAAATACTTTCTCATTTTAAGCTAAAATCAAGAAATAATTAGATAGCATAACATGCTTTCTAATTATTATTATTATTATAGCATGCGTTTTACTTTTTTTTGCAAAATGGACTAATTACTTAAAATTGCAGTATAATTATTCCTTTTAACCTGTAAAAAAAATAATTTTTACCCCATTAGATGGCCGTAATACAAAATACAGGAATATGGATTTTAATTATCTACTTGTAAGTTTTTGTAGGTAAATATAATTACATCATAATTTCAGTTAAATACGCTGATATTCACTTAACTTTAAGGCAATTACACCCTAATTTGCAGGGTGTATTGTAAGTGGTATTCTAAAATGCTACTCAAAAAGTAAAATAATGGTGACATAATGCACATGATGAAACAAAAAAAGTAGCAATCATATTTTAATATTGTTTCTTTAGCTATTAGGTAAAATCTATACAGTCAACTATATGAGTGGAGTTGGTATAAAAAATCTAATGTTAATGACTAGCTGTTGCTAGAACCACACACTTCTGGACAGAAATCTCTGATGTTGTTCTTGGGATCTGCTGGTGCCACTCGCCTAGCTTGAGAGTCTAGGTACACTGCCTCCCAATAAATATATACAGTTTTTTGATACAGTAATCCCTAAACAGTTAAAGCTATATGTTTTTAAACTCTGTGATCAGAAGAAAGGGAGCTTCACTGACTCATATTAGACTGCTTTCACCAAATTTTACTGCCTCCTTCAGAGCAAATCTTACACACATATTGACAACTGTGGTTATCTGTGGACTGACAGCTTAAACTCACTAAGGTGCCCACAGTTGTTTGTCCTACAGCAGCAATTATAGCTAAGATCATGCACTCAGATTGGGAAGAGTATCTTGCCCACAATCCAGTAACGTAAAATATTTATTAATTTTTTAAGTATAATTTTTCAATACACCTAGTGCTATTAGTTGTAAGCAAACGAAGAAGCATTTTGATTAAAATCATCTGGCTTAATAAAAGTTATAAAGATGGCATTTTTACAATTTCTTATAGCACTGCTACGCTGTAAAGCAGCTGACATGCACCAGTGTAGAATAGATAAAGCTCCCGACCTTTGTACTACTGGCCTTTGATTGGGTGTGGTTACAAAAGATGAAAATTTCTAACAGTGTGGGTAGACAGACTTCAAAGCTTATGAAAACACGGTTACCATGGTTACCGTGAAAGGGAAAAGGTGACCAATTCTGAGTGCCTAAGGACACATCTCATCTACAGACAGACTTGATAACTTCTTCTTTAATGATCCTTTCAGAGTCATTTAAATTAGAGACCCACAGGAAGGTAAATGAGAATGAATCGAGATATAATCCCCAAACACTACAGACCTCATCAGTATGAGGCCACAGATATATCTCTTAAAGGTTCTTTATGTGGAAAGGTGGAAGCTCTCCAATGACAAACCTATTATCTGTCACTGCTCAAGGTTAAAGTCACTAGATCCATAGAAATCAGAATTGGAAAATAGGTTACTTCTACATGAGCTTGGGTTTTTATCATATCTGAAACTGTTATAGATGATCAGTGTCATTATGAATGATGAGGTCTTACTCTCGTTATTTAAAATGCTAGTGAAAGGTGAGGATGACTTTCATTTCCTCTTAAGATACCATCTTTTCTGTAGCTTGCACATGTAAATGAGTAGAATAGAAAACCTTAGGTAGTAGGTGATACGCCTTCAGGTTCAGTATGTTTAGCTACAATGTTTCATCTAGGAACTTATTATTATTCATGCATTGACTGGAGAATGCTGGAGCTGACAGTGGTACTTAATTATTATTTTTTAAATCAGTTTTTATGTCCATTTTATTTTGACTTAATGTATGACAGCATTTGAATTTGGTTATGTTTTTAAATAAAAACAAATGTGGCCAAATAATACTAAGTTTGAAGAAACAGCGATGAAGACAAAATTGCATTTTTCAGTAGTATAGAATGAAATAGAGAATTACTTTTGTCAATTTACAAATTATGCAAGGCAATTAGAAAATTCTTCTATTCAGCATGAAGATTTTCAAAAGGGCAATTTATGATACTTGTATCCCAAAGACACTCTAATTATTATCACATGTGATGTTACCAGATAAATTCTTTTGAAAAGAAAAAAAAATCAGGTCCTTATTAGTTCAATGCAATCGTCTGAAATTTGAGAATCAAGGCTATCAGCCCAATGAATATCTGTCGTTAATTATTTTTAGTCTCACATGTATTGCTGGTAGTAACCCTTCTTTATCTATTAGCAAAAATAACTGGATTATTATCATTCACTATAATCAGTGATAGTAGAGAGCAATGCACATTTTTAATCCACATGCACTGGTTAGGTGAGTATGTTTATTTCTTGTGTTTGCCTAAACTTAACCAAACACCATAAAATACAATTCAGTTCAATGTAATTTACATAGTGCCAAATCATAAAACAGTTATTTCAAAGTCAAAGGAGCTTGCAAAGAAAAGCGTCTGGACTTCTTTAAGTTACTTGAAGACGTTTCACCTCTCATCCGAGAAGCTTCTTCAGTTCTAAGGTCAAATGGTGGAGAGTCCCAGATATAAACCTAGTGGGAGTGTCCCCCCACAGAGGGACAAAAGGACCCCCTGATGATCCTCTAATCGCCTGAGCCAAGGTGTGGAACTGGGTGTGGGTCCCAATCAGCCAGAGTTTCGGGTGAGTTCATTGTGAAACCTGGCCCCACCTTATCATGTGAATTCCTGAGGTCAGATGGCCCAGGGTGTGAGTGGGCGTTAAGGCGTCTGGGAAGGGATCTCAAAACTGGATTATAGATGGCAGAGAGTTGGTGTCGTAAACCACCGCCTCTGTTCAAAGATGGTCGCTCACAGTGGACATAGATGGCTTCTTTCACTCCTCTTTCAAACCATCTGTCCTCTCTGTCCAAAATGTGAACATTGGCATCCTCGAAAGAGTGTCTTTTATCCTTAAGATGCAGATGGACAGCTGAGTCTTGTCCCGTGGAGGTGGCTCTTCTGTGTTGTGCCATGCGCTTGTGAAGTGGCTGTTTGGTCTCTCCAATGTAGAGGTCTGGGCATTCCTCGCTGCACTGTACAGCATACACCACATTGTTAAGTCTGTGTTTTGCCGTTTTGTCTTTCGGGTGAACCAGTTTTTGTCTGAGTGTGTTGCTGGGTCTGAAGTACACCGGGATGTCATGCTTGGAGAAAACCCTCCTGAGTTTCTCTGATACACCGGCTACATAGGGGATGACAATGTTGTTGCGTCTGTCCTTCTTATCCTCCCTCGCTGGTGTCTGATCTTCTTTTCTGTGCCTCTTTGCTGACTTTAAGAACGCCCATTTAGGATAGCCGCACGTTTTGAGTGCTTCCTTTACATGTGTGTGTTCCTTCTTTTTCCCCGTTATTTCAAAGTGTTCTATATTGCAAAGACCCTAGAATAATACAGTAATATAGTAATTAAGTTAGATAAAGAAAAGGGGTCTTAAATTCATCTGTCACAGCTGAATGCCAATTCATAGTGTCTCAAGCCAAGACTACTTGGATCATTTATTAATGGAAGAATAACAAAGATCTGATAAGAAACTATTCTGACCCGGTAGTATTATTTAAATCCCTGAAAATAGAGAAAGCTCCAGTTCGTTGACATCTACAGCACATGTATCTTGTAGGAGTTTATCCCAAACTTTTGGAGCCACGGCACATATTTTACATTAAAAAATAATCACACACCACCAAACAAAAATGTCACAAAAAGCATATTGATAATTTTCCCCGCACACCAGGCATAGCGGAATGGGTTAGATTTGTCCCCAGTATATCTTTTTTGCTGTCTATTCATCTGGGTCAGAATTTTCTCCAGGTATGATTGACTACTTTTTCTTATCAAATATTTATCTATTGCTATTATGTGCTGCTTATTTCACTCACAGCATGACGTTAACGTAATTTCTTATTTGTCTTCTTCTGTTTTACTGGCAGTTGGCAACCCATATAATTAGCTCTAATTATATGGGTTGCCAGCTGCCAGTAGTATTTGTAGTGTGTAGTAGGTAGTTGTAATGCCCTCTAGTGGAAGAGAATGTAATTGTTCTCCCGCCGGTTGCTTAGAGCAGCAGTCCCCAACCTTTTTTGCGCCACGGTCAGGTTTGTGCCCGACAATATTTTCACGGACCGGCCTTTAAGGTGTCGTGGATAAATACAACAAAATAAAACTAGTACTGGTACCGAAAAAAGAAGATTTATTCATAACACACGTGAAAAGACCCAGGAAAACCGAGTTAATGAAAAAAACGATAACAAAATAACGCTAAAAACCGATAAAAACCCTGAAAACCATACATTTCACACCCGAGTCTCAACTCTCGCGGCCCGGTACCAAATGACTCACGGACCGGTACCGGTCCGTGGCCCGGGGGTAGGGGACCACTGGCTTAGAGTACTAATCAGGTGGAACCAGTGGTTGGGAAACACTGTTTCAGAGAATCCATCCCTTATACTGCTGCCAAGATGAAAGTATACATCTGCAGACAGCTACATCTATTTTTGCTGGATGGGTTAATAATGAGGTAATGTGGGAGGCGCAAAAAATTGTTTATTGTTAAAGCCGAGGTAAGCGTGACATAAATCTTACATTTTGTTGACTTGGATATTTACAACACTGGGCCAAAAAAGTACAGGTAGTATAAATTTTACATATTATTAATGTTGTGTTATAACAGTAAAGTTGACCGAGTGTTTTCCCAGTGTCAGATAAACCATTCCTACAGTTTAAATAAGCCACCACTGACAGCCTAGGTTTCTGTGGAGAAGCAGATTGGTGTAATTTGGCTACTGAACCTGAAAGAAAAGGTTACATGTTGCTCACATGTTGGTGTCAAACTCTGTGCCCTTCTGGCAGTTTTAAATAAACACTGATGTAGCACAGCGACTATCTAGCATTTTGGTCAAGTTAAACTGAAAGGATAGCTGAAGAGCAAAGGACTACAGTGCTGTTTTGCCCTCCAGGTGGATGTGTAGCTTTCACATCACATGAAAACTATGAATTGTATAACTCTTCAAACAGTCCCTCAGCCTCCTAATTGCAATGTTGTTTTAACCTGGAAACATGCCGTCTATACAGAAGGATCAGTACTGAATGAGGTAGAGAAAGTCATAAACTAGAAATATGTATGGTACTGATAAGACCCATTCTATGGACTGATAACATCAGAATCAGATACTGCAACATAGTCTGATGGCAGTTTGTGAGGTAATCACATTTTGTCTACTGATTTGACCCTATAAACAAGAAAAAAGGCAAGAGGTTGCTGGTAGTGGTGACATACGTAATGGGATTTTTTAGAAACTGGAGGCAGTTCTGAGGCAGCCTAAACCTGCTTGTTTGAATGAAACGATCCCTGTAGGAACCTTGCATGGCCATTTCTGGGGAAAATATGCCCTCAGGAAAACAACAAAACAAAGAAAAAAAGAAACTTGTGAAAAACTGCTGGCAGTGTTTATTGCCAATTGGTTAAAGTCAAAACACAAGACATTGGTGAAAAAAATTGTGAAAAAAGAAAGAAAGAAAAGAAAACAAGCAAATAGCAAATGGTTAGGCAGCTGGGTGATTTTGCTGTTACAAAATTATTACATCACCTCCAGTCTGACAGATCCTATGCTACAGCGGTAACAAAACAGGCTGAACTAGTGAAGTGGCCATTTCTGAAAACTGGCTTGCATTCCTCACCCTTGTTCCAAAGAGTTGAACAGCAGCTTAAATGACCAACAGTTCAATTTCCCCACGGGGCCATATATTGTTATATTAATAAATGTTTGGTTATGTTTAGTCAACAAAACTGCTTGGTTAGGCTCAGGGAAAGAAAAAGGTCCGTTTTCTAGGTTACCTGGGTTACAAGCCTCCTTAGAAACAGTCTTTAAAACATTTTTGTCACTGACCTGAAAAAAATAAAAATCAAATAAATCATGTCCATGAATGCAAGCAAACAGACCACATTTTATCACAATTTCACACATTGCCATGTTGATTAATTTTATTATATATATTTATTTATTTTGCAACACCTGCTTATTTCCGGCAGTGCAGTTGTACTAAGACATTTGGAAGACAGAGGAACTAGATAAAATCTAACTGTATGCCTTTTTGTAAATGGAAACAGAAAATCAACATTAAATCAAAACGAATAAGCAGTGAACAACAAAAAAAGGAAGCGAATTGAATTTGTAGAGGGTACTTGACCCCCCCCCCCCCCCCCCACACACACACACACACCCTTCTTCTACTTTATTATCACAACATCTTAATGTTTTGAGGTGTGTACAAGTCCAACCAGTTTTACAAGTTTAACCAAATTTACAATCACATCAGAAAGTATTAAAAACCATACTTCAATGCATAATTTGCATGAGCTTTTTTGCAGTCATTACATCATCTGTTTTACTTGTGTACATTTCTGCACATCTGGACACATGACACTGAGCGCGACTGCTTATTCTTCCTGGCAGATCTTTTCAAGACACATCAAATTAGATGGGTAACATCTGTCAGCTGTCATTACAGATCTCTGTACAGATGTTCATTGAGGTTTAAATGAATAAATATTAATGTATATTATGCATTACATAGTGTTTGAACACATAAAAAATTCCACTTTTCAGTAGAATTTTCAGGGATTTGTGGGGAGTGTTAGTGTGTTTACTGCATACAGTTCTTTGTGTCCATGTTGGGTGAGTGCTGAGTATTTGTAAATGTATGCATGAGGGCTAGAAAGTTTGTCTTTGTGTGCCTGTTTGACTACGTCTATGTGTCAAGTCGGGTCTTAGACTCCACCTCTCTAGGAATATCTGCATATTAATATATCATGCATTATTGTATCCTGCTTTTCAAGAGGTGATCAAGCAGATTTTCAGTGTCCTTTCTCTCTCTCTTCTCTCCTCTATTTTTCTCCCTTATTCTCACTAAGGGAGGTATAAGTATAGGCAATATAGTATAGGGCTGCTGTGGGATTCCCATGATGCACTGGGTGTTTGTTCTTCAGTCACCTTTTTCAATCACTATGTGTTTATACACCTCTCTGCATTTAATTATTTGTTATTATTATTAATCTCTGGCTCTCTTCCATAGCAGTATCTTTGTCCTGTCTCCCCCCTCCCTACCCCAGACTGATGGCAGATGGCTGCCCTTTGCTGAGCCTGGTTTTGTTGGAGTTTTCTTCCTGTTAAAAGGGATTTTTTTCCTTCCTGCTGTCACCAAACCATTTCTTTACCAACAAATTGGCGCTATATAAATAAAATTCCGATATTCTATTGAATATCTGAAGTTAAGTTAATTAGTGTGAATGACAACGCCTGGTTGTCTATCTCTTTGTGTAATAGACTGTGATGGACTGGTGGGATTGGCTCTCACTCTGACAGTTAAGAAAATGGAGAGTTATATCAAATGGCATGTCATAAACTGTATTAATTATCTGTATCTGTTCACAATTTTTATTATTAATACAATATGAGGGAAATTGTAGAAACACAGTGGAATCTATGTGTTGTGTTCAAATATATTTATTAGACTGCATTTCGTGTTTACTTTGAAGGGAAAGTTTTAAATTGACATACAAAAAAGAAAACTGGGAGTGATGTTGTAGTTTCAAACAAGGTTGAAGAAACATATTGGCACAGCTCCCCATATAGAGCTCTAACCATAACAGTAATGGCAATGAACACCTTCAGCACATAGACGTTGCTGGTAATCAAGGACAAATAAGATGTTTGTCAGTGTTCTGTCTCACAGTGTCTTGTTTGTCCCAACAACAAATGAATCTCATACACTAAACAATGGGCTATGTTACATGCCGGTGAATGGTAATTGTCAATTATGCCAATCAAAATCCAATTGTCCAACCACAAATCTGGCATTATTGAATTTGTATCTAATGTTCTCACCCAGGCCTGCAAACCTATTATCAGATTACATTATCCTATGTCGCTACATTTCCTGCTCCCAGTGGAAAGCAGAAAATCACAATTACACAATTAAGACAGTTTCATTAATTAGATAAAAGAACAAAACTGATTTAGAATTACAAGTCTCAGTTATGACACAGATGATCCTATCTGATAAGTGAGCATTTCTACAGAGGTCATTTCAAGCAGCTTGGTAAACACTTTTCAGGGATGCATGGCCATGCTTATGTGCGCTGTGTCCCAATAAAAACACTTTATTTTCCTTGGCCAACTGGAAAGAAAGTGTTTTGATGTCAGTGGCAATGTCAAATGCTTGGATGAAATTATATTTGCAAAAATCTTTATTTATAAACAAGACATTCAGCACTCAGAAGCTGACAAGGCACTAGGGCCAGCAGGTTGTGGCCTAATCAGCCAAGCAGAAAAGGCATTCTTCTCTCTTGCCTACAGATTAAGCTTCTGCCCAGGAGTCACATTTCCTAACATCATGGAAAGTTCCAGCAGGTTTATATCTATAGACTGCACTTTATAACCTTAGCTCAATGACTAGAAGGCCTTGAATTAGGCTATCTACCCAATTTACTTTGGGGTTAACCTTCAGGATCAATAAAGTTTTATTGAATTGAATTGAATTAAATTGAATTGAATTGAATCTAGGTTTATAACATTCTACATAACATAATGCTATCTTCAAATGTACCTGTCAGCTGTTTAAAACCAAGACTGTTGCACCCTGAAAACCTAACAGTGTATCCATTAATCTTCAGCAACAATATATCGACAAGTCAAGATGGACACACAAGACATTTCTGCAAATGCCACAAAACAATATAATTGTGTTTATGTATGACAAAGCCCTGCAGTAGGCAAAAGTGGAGCTCTTGAGCTTTGGAAGCAAAGGGGGAAGTTAGTGTATTATGTGTTGGTATCAATTCTGACGGTGCAGCTTCAGCTGAATCCTTAAATGACCATTCTCTACATATACTCTGAAGAGTCCCCTCTATTACTTCAACTGTTCACTTTCAATTTAAGATTTGCCCGTCAGGGAATAACTGTGATTCTCATTTAAACTCTGTTGAGACTAGCAGCATAAAAAGATCAGCAGTACATCCAAGCTCATTACAACAACGATGTCACGCACGGCTTCTGTCACAAACATTCTTTTATTTATGGCAAATAGAAATATTTTAATAAAAAACAAAAACAAATGAATAAAAAAAAAATCCACAGTGCATTTTTAACTAAGACCTGGCCCGGAGCAAATAGGATGACATTGTTTATTATTTACAGTCAAGCATCAGACAAAAGCCCACCAACAGGGGTTCTGTGCTCATGCACTTGGCAGAGGAAGGGAAGATGGGGAAAGCGGGTAGTGAAAAGTGAAAAAATAACCCTGGTACCGAGCTCACATACAATACCTGCAGACATATTCCTCTTTAGAAGAAAGAGATAGAGGAGAAGCTCAAGTAGAAGAAGGGGTGTTTGGTCTGGTGTTAGAGCATTATTATTTATTATATGTACTTCTGCTCTCACTTGCTGTTTGGTTAGAACAAGACAACAACACTACTAGAATGGATTTAGGTTCCCTGACTTCACCAGGAAAGTGACACTGGTAATCACTTCTTTAAGAGGGCTTAAATGGCCTATTTTTACATACACAATGTGTTGCACTTCTATGTGTAACTGCATAGACAGCTTACAGTCTTTTGTTAGGGTGGAACACATATCCCTGGTTAAAAGGCCAACAGAAGAGAAGCTTGATGCTTTTCTTGGTGCCTGCATATAAATGTATAATCAAATGTCAGGCTTGTTTGTAGAAAGTTTTACTCTAAACATCCTGAGCTACACGCACATACACACATTCAGTTCAATTCTCAGTTGAATTCAGTTTTATTATAAAAGAGTTGCCTCAAGGTGCTTTATATTGTAAGGTAAAGACCCTACAATAACTCAGAGAGAAAAGCAAAAAAGCTTATCCATTTTTGTGATTGGTCAGATGCTGCTCCACTTTGGGTGAACTTCGCCAGTTCATAACCAGCTGTGATTGTTTATCCAGACTGCCAATGTTAGGGTAAATGAATCCAGATTACAGAAAGAAAGCCAGGGCATGCTGAACTCCTGTACAAAAGCTTTTTAACAAGCCTATTCACAGTTTCAATTTTAAAGCGCTTACAGCAGTAGCACACATTAATTAACACGGTAATTTGCCCATCCACAACACTCTATATGTGCCAACAATGCAAGTGGGCTAATATTCTAACCCTCCATTAGGTCTATGCAGGTTCTCAGCCATCCAGGCCATTGTAGTCTACGAAGTTTCTTTCCTGGCTCCTTAGATAAACACCATTAGCATCTAAATGTAAATAAAAACCTCCAAAAGAAATCACACAGATGTATTTACCTCCTGTGAACCTGTTAATGTCCTTTACCCATCAGCAGCTATAGATACACAACGACAAGAGGCATTCCAATTCCAATTTCCAATTATTTTGATGATGGTCAACAATGTATATTTTGTGCACAGCTTTTACATCAATCATATATTTCACTTTCTCCTACTTTGCTGCTTTCAATGTGGTCAGCTCCACATGCTGCCCCCCACAATGTTTTCAGTAATCTAAAACTCAAAAACAACTAACACAAACAAATGCAATGACTAACAGTCACGCTGTATCAGTATTCAACTGCACACTGCAAAATAATAATTTTTTAAATGTAGCATGCATAGGGGAGAGCGGGCTAAGTTGTCACACGGGTAAGTTGTCACACTGTTCATAACTCCAACACTAGAGGCTCTATCTCAAAAATGAAATAGCCACTTTGTGTGACTTCTTCTTCTATAGTCAACCTCCTGTTCACACGTGGTCAAGACTGCTCTAATCTGAGGTGAGCACATCTTTTTTATTTTTTTGACCTAAAAGGAAAAATAAATCACTTTAAATTTTCTTCAGTACAACTTTGTTAGGTATAGATGTTACAAATTATTATTTTACACAAAATAGAAGAGACATTAATGTGTCTTTTGATACTTCAGCTGATGTGCTATGTTGAGCTAACCCTGACATTTAGCCAAAATTAGCATAAATGTCAGTTTGGGGCAAGTTGTCTCATTAACTTTGGGGCAAGTCGTCACATGTGACAACTTGCCCCAGTACAAATAAATGCTCCAAAAAATTGTGATATTGTAATTCATTTGTATTTGTAATAAGGTTTTTGAAGAAAGGAAGGAGAGGCAGGAATTAAGGAAGGAAGGAAGAAAGTAAGATGGTTCGAAATTATCAACGAAAGACAGAGCGTGGCAGAACACCACCTGACATTATGTTAAAGGCAGTCAGGCAGGTAAAGATGCAAAACAAATCAATCAGAAGTACAGCAAAGGATTTTGACATAAATTACCGTACTCTAACTCGGTATTGTCAAAAGATTACCAGAGAAGAAATTGAAAGTCAGACAGCCATGCCAACAACAATGGTTGGTTATACAACGCCAAGGAAGATTTTTTCCCCTGATTTGGAAAAGCAGCTTGTTGAGTATATTACTAGGTCAGCTGACATTTATTTTGGTCTGTCACCAAGTGAGGTCAGAAAGCTTGCCTACCAGTTTGCTGTGGCACACGAACTGAAGTTTGTGCCTTTGTGGGCAGAAAAAGAAAAGGCCAGCAAAGAGTGGTTTACAGGCTTTTTAAAGCGGCATACAACATTGTCACTGAGAAAGCCAGAAGCAACTAGCCTTGCCAGGGCAAGTAGCTTCAACAGAGAGAATGTCAATGCTTTCTTTGACAACTTAGAGAAAGTGTTGGTGAGTTTGGACCAGGAGACATTTGGAATGTTGATGAAACTGGGGTCACCACTGTACATAAACCAGACAAAGTGTTGGCCAGACGTAGATTCAAACAAGTAGGGTCATTGACCTCTGCTGAAAGGGGAACCCTTGTCACACTGGCCTGTGCTGTCTCAGCCATAGGGAAGAGTTTACCTCCATACTTTATTTTTCCGCGTGTCCACTTCCGTGACCATTTCCTGATCAACGGGCCACCCGGCAGCAAAGGAGGGGCAAATTCCTCTGGATGGATGAAAGACACACACTTTGTTGACTTCCTGCAACATTTCAATGAACATACAAAGTGTTCAAAGGAGAAGCCCTGTTTACTCCTTTTGGACAACCACGAGTCTCATCTGTCCATTGATGGACTCAATTATGCCAAAGAAAATGGCATAATCATGCTGTCATTCCCACCCCACTGCTCACATCGGCTCCAACCATTAGACAGGTCTGTCTACGGGCCACTAAAGAGGCACATCAACAGCACGTGTGATGCCTGGATGAGGAACAACCCTGGGAAGACAATGTCTATTTATGACATTCCTGGGATTGTGGCAATTGCATATCCTCTGGCTGCAACCCCATTGAACATTCAGGCTGGTTTTAGGGTGGCTGGGATTCAACCTTACAACAGAAATGTATTTCTGGAAGCCGAGTTTGCACCATCCTACGTCACAGATCGCCCTAGTCCGGACCCTGCCCTGCCAGGCCCCAGCACCAACTCTGCACTGCCAGGCCCCAGCACTACCTCTGCACTGCCAGGCCCCAGCGCCAACTCTGCACTGCTAGGCCCCAGCACCAACTGTGAACTGCCAAGCTCCAGCACCATCTCTATCACGAGCTCACCCTTACCCAGCACTGCAATTACTGACAGTGGACTACCAACTCCAGAGGACATCCGGCCATATCCAAAAGCTGGCCACCGAAAACCATCCAGCAAAGGAAGAAAACGACGCAAATCAGCAATTCTAACCGACACGCCAGTGAAGCAGCAACTAGAAAAAGAAAAGAATAAGGCTGAATCTGGCAAAAAGCTGTTTCAAAAGAGAGGGACGCAAGGGGGGAAAACATCTGGACCTATGAAGAACAACGCAGCTAAAAGAAGAAAAATAATTCAAGAGTCATCATCAGATGATGAAGAGTGCTTCTGCCTTGTCTGTGTGGAGCCATTTTCAAACAGTCGTCCAAAAGAGACCTGGGTAAAATGCGTAAAATGCAACAAATGGGCCCATGATGCTTGCACCTCAGGCCAGGCAATTTATGTGTGCCAGAATTGTGACTCTGAAGTTGAGTCTGATTAATCAGAAATAGGGCATCTGTTTTGTTCAGAGGATAAACATGTTAAGTAAAGCAAGTTATTTGCAGCATTCCATTCAGTTATGATGGATTTATGTGCAAGCCAGAGAACATTTGAGTTTAAAGTTCAAACTAAAGATTTCTTTCTACTTAATGTTGTGATTAAAATGTGTATTGGATTGAAATAATTGTTTTTTTTCCAAATTCTCTTGGCATAATTGTTCAAATTTCCAGTTTTGGTTTGAATTTAACAATTAAAATCAATAATCACAATTAAGTATTTGTGTTCTTATTTTAAGATAATCTAGTGTGACAACTTACCTGCCGATGGGGCAAATTGTCACAAGTGCACATTCTCCATTCAACAGTCTACAACTCCGTAATGAGATAAGATATGAAAATGTAATGAATACATCATATGTGCCCAAGACTTCCTTCTTTCATTTGGTGAAACATTTATTACGTTGTGATGTATGGTGCTCAGTAAAAGTTAGTCAGTGTGAAAAGTGTGACAACTTACCCCGCTCTCCCCTACCTTAAATTTTATTAGTTGCTGCTGTTTGTCATTTACATACTAATGGTAGTAAAATACTGCAAATGAGTTTGTAACTATTTAAAGATTTTACAATTATTCATGAATATTGGTATTCAACTATTTTTTGTTTCTCTTTCGTGGCTAGGAAATTCAATACATGCCTTTTCAGTCATCTGAACAGGTTACTTGAGAAACACAAATAAAATATTCTTTCTAGCTACTTTTCACCTCATGGTCATAGGCCCAAGTTTTTTGGGGGAAGCAAACCATTTCACAAATGCTAGACTGCAAGCTGCCCTTTCCCTTTGACTCCTTAGCTACACTGAGCTTTGCATAAAAGAACAGTGCTTTCTGCCAGCCGCTCATTATAGGTTAACCTATTAAGCATGTTGCAACAAAGCAGTTTAAGTTTTCCACTGAAAGAGCTCATGAGGAACAGGAGGAAAAAACATCAGCATAATCTCAACCTCCGTTATTCTCATCCCACATTGTTCTCTAGTGTCACAAGTAGTAATAACATGTACAAGCCTGCGCAGCTGCTAAATGAGCCCTTTATTTGCATCCATCCATTTAGAAACAAATAATAATATTACAAAAAAGGTTGTTAGTCAGGGATTGCAGGTTTGTGAGAGTTGTTGGTTGCTTGAACACTTTTAGTTGCAGGACATTAATAAACCTGGTAGCAGTATGCACATTTCCCTTACTGTGTTTGATGCAGGACATAACAATGTACAACAATTGTACAGCAGCTCAAGAGGGGTGACAGCAGACAGGATCCTTCCATCACTTGTTGAGGTGTACCACACAAGATCCAGTGACATGTTTCTCAGAAATGAAAATTGCCCCTTCAGAATTGGGATCTGTCTTGGATAGCCTGATTTTTGCGGTACCATCCATATTTTGAGTTCTGTGTATGATTCTCAGGGATGGCACCACTTTAGCTGTTAAAACAGGATGAACTAGATGCTTGAGGCCACCACTTCTTAGTTATGTTACTCTATAAATGATATTATCTAGGCTATAAACAGTTAAATTCAACTGTCAAGAATCGTCTTTCTGAAAATCCCTAGCTCCCCTTAAAATCCTGACCCAAGCTGCTGTTTTCAGTTGCTTGATGGCCCTTTGGCTGTGTGTGCACAAAACTACCTCATAGTAAAAGACTTTTATATCTAAGGTTTTTATGTTTAGCCTTACACTTTGCCTTGGCGTGTTCTCTTCTAAAATAAAGTGATAATCAGAACTTTTCCACTTTGAAGATTTGAAAAAGTGATAAAACTGCATGAGCTGCAAGACACGCTTGCTAAGGAAGACCATTAGCAGGGTAAAATGTAGACTTTAAAAAATCTGCCAAATCAAACATTCGGAGCTACCCACTGTGGCTGTGGTAAATAAGGGTGCAGCCAAAGGCAGCTTCTTCATGCTAGCTATCCAAAAAGTTAGAGTTAGAAAGAGTCAAACTGGGACTCATGAGTAAGAGAGGCACAAAGATGAAAAATACTCTTCTTGAAACACATGCATCAGCTAATAATCCATAGCCACCTGTGCAAATCTGGGATATGGAGAAGGTGGTGATATAGTGTATCTGCAACAGTCAGCTGTCCATGTATGTGGAACAAACTGTTGTACTTTACTGAACAAGAAGGGCAACTTGCGTTTGCAGTAATTAAAGTACAAGAAAAGCTGAAAATCACAGATAGCCTTCCACTCTGTTCATAGTGAGAAACAAGAATTAGGGGCCCTTAATAATTCCAATTCTAGTATGAAAACATTTTCAGATACATACATAAAAAAAATACAAATAAAATTACTGATAAAACAGTTTTATTTTAATTCGGCGTATAAGGCACCAATTCATTAAATGAAGCTTCTAGAAGATGTTACAGTAGGAGAGAAGACTTACACTGTTCCATGCAGATAATCAGCAGTTCACTATGAGGAAGCATAACAAGAGTGGGGAGAAAAACTCCCATTTACAGGAAGAAATCTCAGGCAGAACCAGAAGAAAACAGCGAGAGAAAGTAAACACTAAGTATGTAACACAATATCACGGGGAAACACGTAATAGACGCGCCGGTCCCCCATGTCCATTTCACGCTTTGCCTCTCCAAAACACGAAATGGACACACATGCAGATTATCAGCAGTTCACATTTTAGAAAGGAAAAGCGTGAAATGCACATGGTGGGCCAGCGTGTCTATTACACGCTTTGTTCTGATATCGGGTTGAAGTATTTCCATAAATAGTCACAGGTTAGAAACATGCAGCTCTAGATTTTGGAATACCTTCAGAAATTTACAGAAAGAAAAAACAGAAAGGCACAAAGAAGTAAGAAAGACACAAAATTAAGTACATGCATTCACAGTACATGAGTAACGGATGACTAATGGTAGATTGCATTGCAAACACTCAAACATCCACAGGATAGGAAGAAGGTAGAACAACTGAGATGCAGTAATACTTCAAGAACACAGGCCAGTATTTGACTACCTTAAAGAACTTGGAAAAAAGTTCACAGGACAAGTATACTCATGTTGAAACTGTAAATGAGGTAACACCATAGGAAAGCTGAAGAGATGCCGACAGTGGAGCAGCAGTAATGACCCATTTCCCCACAGAGGAAGATAACATCCCTACTGAACTTATCCATACGCTTTATTACCAGTCTGTAACACGGAGTGCTG
The DNA here is from genome assembly GCF_963576455.1 of Neolamprologus multifasciatus. Taxonomy (NCBI): domain Eukaryota; kingdom Metazoa; phylum Chordata; class Actinopteri; order Cichliformes; family Cichlidae; genus Neolamprologus; species Neolamprologus multifasciatus. Next base: position 6,442,433 of record NC_140443.1, on the reverse strand, counting down.
GGATAAGGGCAAGGGCATGAACCAGGCAGCAGAAAAATATTATATGTAACACTTGGTTAGTTGTTCCAGGTAGAGACACACTTCCCATTTTTAGATTTACAAGATGTAACCAAAAAAGTTGTTATAATTAGTCTATAATATTGAAAACCCCTATATGATTTAAATTCTCCCTTTCAAGATATTCTTGCCATGCTACCACATGGACTAATTTCAGTGTGGCTGACATTATTAAATCACTCTATAAAAGTCTGTTCAATACAAATGTGATCCTTTAACATGATTTTAATTTTTGGGAATTGATGGCAAATCTAGTGGATGGTCCAGGTGGTTTGCTTCTCATAGTCTTCTAGGTAGCAATCTAAAAACGGCATTGGATATTTGGTATTCTTCAGCTTCAAATGCACTGGAAGCTGAAGAATACCAAAGAAGAGGCTCTTGGGAGAAGATGAATAAGGTAAAGTGTATATATAATATGGAAATTTGCTGAACTTTTAAATCACACCTCTTGATGTTATACAAGGGAAAGGAAAGGGTATAGTATGAACTACTATGGAGTGGTTCATGATTGATTCATGACTGTTGGCTTGTTAGTATTTGTGTTATCCTGCTGAGGAATGGTTATGCAAATAAATTACAAATTACAGTGAAAACATATCTGTTCCAAGAGGAAAAGGTCCCTCAAACTCCAAATGGCAATACGTGTCAAATGCACAATAACTACTGCAACTGCACTGTGATTTTGACATTTATATTATGGTTAATGATTTGAAAACCTAAATCAATGTGTGCCATTTCTCATAGTTGTTTTGTTTTTTTATATTAAAGTCAAATTGTATAGATCCTATTTCCAACTAGTCTGATTATTCATCTCATAATGTATTATGGAAAGGTCACCTCAAATCTGTGATTAATGATCCAGTCATGTCTTGGCTGACACCATCCCCTCCTTCCTATAAGCATTATCCTTGATATAGCCGTCTGTGATACTGTGTTTTTTACTGAATATTTATGGGGCAGCATGAGGATAATTACGGTAGTCCAAACAATGGTCCAATTAGCTTCATGTTTTTTATCATTTATATTTACCTACTTGCTCACAAAAGATCATTCCTGAGTTATTAGGCATTGCTGTTAAATATCGATCTGGTCGATCCAGCTCTTGATATAGCTGTAAAGTTATCTCCACACAAGTCTTTTAAGAGATTACCTATACTTAGTTCCTCGTCAGCTAAAAGTGAGATTTGTGGCATGGCTAATTCCCTGTATTGCTAGGGGGGGAAACAGTCGTTGCAAATTGCACTGCATTGCCTCACATGATCAAAAGAACAAACAAGGACAGCTCTGTGGTGCCTGTTCCAATCTGTTCAAAACTGAACCATAATAAAACTGATTAACCCTAAAAAGCCTTTCTTTCTTCTAAAAAGTCCAACACTGACAAATCCTCCTCTGATGAGTTCATTTCACTTTGTTGTTGGTTATCATTGGCATGTCAGTAAAAGATAATTGGATGAAGTGGATTGAAATGAATGTAACTGAACAAAACTGCTTCCTGGCATGCAGGTGACATTTTTCTAGATTAATACTATTATTACATTTGATTCACTCTGCAGTAGCAACAGCATATTAATTATTTGTTTTTCCTTGCTTGTAGAATTGGTAGCTATATTTCCAAATCATTATAAAGTACTGTATTTAAAATTTAAATATATATGTGTTTACTCCCCTCGCTTATTTTTGTGTTTTTTTCTCTGCTGTCAGCTTTTACACACAGTATTGTAGAGGGACAAAGCTGAAGTGAAACCTTTAATGCTAAAAAATAAATAAAAGACAACTATCAAGACATTTTAATATATATCTTTGACTAAAGCAACGTTAAACTGCAAAGGAAAACATGACTTATTTATTGTACTTGTTGTAAACAAGGCAAATGTCCAATTCTATGAGAAGTTTGTGTTCAGTTTCTTATTCAAACTTACAAAAGACTGTGACACACACTGTGCTATGATGCTTGGTTACCACAGCTCAGCTATTTCTTGGACTATTTCTGATTCAGTGGTAAGAAGCATGTTTCTAAATCCCAACTCAGTCCACTAGTCACACTAATTAGACAAAAAACAGTAGTATTTCTTGCCTTGCTTAGACTTTTGCCAGTTAGCAGCTGGAATGAAGATGACTGACCTGCTGAGTGTCAGTAGTTATGTTACTTCCTGTGCTCCAGTTTCCCACCTGCACCTATGTTGCTGATAGTTCATTTTTATCGGGTTTGCCACAGAAGAAGAATGTGACAACAAGCATTTTTCTTTATTAATAAATATAGCAGTGCTTTTCACTTTTAAGAAGACAGGAGTTCGCTAATATCTTGATGTTTTTGTAACCTACATTAGTATCCTGGGTTTCTGTATCATAGAGCTGTTTGCCTATGATACAGAAAAAAACTTTATGTCTCCATAAGCTTATTCACCAATATCATATAGAAAGGTTATAGGTATTTGTGGGCGATCGTGGCTCAAGAGTTGGGAGTTCGCCTTGTAATCGGAAGGTTGCCGGTTCGAGCCCCGGCTTGGACAGTCTCGGTCGTTGTGTCCTTGGGCAAGACACTTCACCCGTTGCCTACTGGTGGTGGTCAGAGGGCCCGGTGGCGCCAGTGTCCAGCAGCCTCGCCTCTGTCAGTGCGCCCCAGGGTGGCTGTGGCTACAATGTAGCTTGCCATCACCAGTGTGTGAATGGGTGGATGACTGGATATGTAAAGCGCTTTGGGGTCCGTAGGGACTAGTAAGGCGCTATATAAATACAGGCCATTTACTATTTACCATTTCACTGGTACAAGTTGTGTGATTCAAAGTTGTATGAGTTGTTATTTGCTATTTTTTAAAATAATGCAACTTTATTTTAAAGCATTTGGGCCTTGTTTGCCACAACTTGGAGACTAAAATGTATTTTTAGTCATTTCAGGTTTCAGTTTGGACTTTTTGGTTTTAGAAGTTACCTAGTAGCATTAACCATGAAAACACAAAAGACACAACCATCAATTTTAAGCACCATTTATCATTTTAGTTACCCAAAAGTAATATCTAATTATCATTATTCTGAAAACATTTTGGCTATAGACCAAAGTATTTAGAGAAAATTTTATTTAACTGTCTACCTATATATTAGGGCTAAAGATCATGTGATGTGACCACTGTGCCAGAATGAATTACTACCACATGTTACAGAAATACACCAAAACTAATGAGCCATGGTTGTTCTTCACACTGACCATGTTCAGTAAACACCCAGGTGTAGTCATTGCTTCTACCACTGCTGGAGAGGAGGGCTAGATTATAATTTGCCATTTAAATACTGTGGGAAGAAGGAGGAAGTCCTAATTGCTTTGTGAGATTACTCTTCTGAAGCAGACCAGAAGAAGACAGATCGCTGGGCTGATAGGGACCAAAGGTGTAATGACAGGTGCTGTTGACTGAGTTAGGCAAGTTCCCCCTTCCATTCACATTATCAGCCCATCAAGATAGGAAAGCAATTTCCCAGCCTTTCATTTCATAAGCTATGCATATCAATGCCCCATTAATCAAATGATAAAATTCCCCAAATCCTTCCCTGAAACCTATCCTTCTTCTGTCCTATTAGGTACTGTATGCTATCAAGAGTATCTTAAGTAACTAACCTCTACTGGACTAAACTGATAATGTATATGTAACATGATTTACCTTAATTGATAAAAAATCAAATTGGGAGGGGTTTTTTTTCCTTGATAAATTACTTCTTGATGTGGTAATGAATATAATTTTCTTCATCTTCATTTCACATGTCAGTGAATACTGATTTGGTTTGATCTGCATGTGTATGTTTGGTAACAAAAGCTTGAGTGATCTGTAATTTTCAGCTCATTTTGAATGATCAATTACTTAAAAGTGCACAGTGAAGAAGCACAAAATGAAGACTGACAGATTATAAAATCACATTTTTTAAAAAAAGAAATCTTTATTGACCATACAAAAAATAGGCGAAAGAGGAGAAAAGGTGTTCTAGCTGAAAGAGAAGATGGAATGGTGTCCCTGGTTTATTTCACGGCTGGATAGTATGACAGGTAACTAGTGAGTGGTATGATTGATTGCCACTTTGTTAAACAAAGCAATTAGGTAGGAGAGTTGAGGAGTTGCTGTTGTGGAACACAGAATGACTTAAATAAAAGCATCAACTAGAAAGATCTAAAACAGACACTAATTAATATGGATGAACTTAAGATTTTGACACAGTTTAATATGCATATAAAAATCATACATAATATATTCATATAGTATTTGTTAATATTAAACGATTTTCAGATGTTTCAAGATTTCTAGAAAGTAAGGAAAGATTTTTTCTTTCTTTAGTAATTATGCGTTTATAGCAAAGAATATATATTTATGGAACAAAAGAATCCATTTACTTTACCTTCAGTGCCTCTTTATTTTCAACATTGTACATTTTTGAGTGCCCTCTGTAATTTTCACTCTTTTCAACTTAAGAAATAGAAATGACGCCAAATAATTGGGCCATGGCACACGAGGGGTACAAGATTGGTGAGCATCAACAGTAAGAAAGCGATAAGTGGTTTTTCTAAAGAGTACAAACATCACATTGTTTTATTGTTTCAACAACATAAACACTGGCTACCTTAACTAAAAAACACAAACAACACTCTTCAGGGAAAATAAATGTATAGAAAATAAATGATAAATTGATTTGCCATTGAGTTGGTTCACACAGTAATAGAATCAACAAGGGCAGTCAGTGAATAAACACTGGACAGTAAGATCTGGTGGAAATCATTAAATTGTCTGTTTGTTTGTTTGTTGTTGGGGTTATTTTTTCATTAGATTTTCCACACTATTCAATTTTCTGCTGCTTCTCCAGGTCTGGGTGGCAGAGGTAGTAGTCCAAGCAGAGAATCCTAAATCTAAATGCAACCAAACAAGAAACAATTTCTTGTCCTGTGTCTCTTCTACCTTTTAGGACATGCAGTAGGACATGCCTCACCCAGGAGGCATTATAACCAGATGCCTGGGCCACCGAAACTGGCACCTTTCCATGTGGAGTAGTAACAGCTCTACCCTGAGGCAGTCCTGAAGGAGCTCCTCAAGCTATCTCCAAGGGAAATATCACTAACAGAGGCGTGATTCTACCAAATTTGAAACATTGTATTACTTATAGCTTGAAATTCTGTCTATTGCTTGTATTGATATAATTATAAACAGAATCAGTAACAAAGGTTAACAGTGGAAGAGTTTAATTTCAACTGTGTGATTTACTGCTGACAATGGAAACCAACCTCTCACTGCAGGTGGGAAGCACCTCCCAACTTTGACAGTACACATGTTTTGTGGACTTTGACAATGTCCTTTGGTACAAGAACTTCAACAAGTCCTCGTTGGGCAAACTCACATACCCTTGCGCAACCTCGAGAAGATAAAGAGATGGTGCAGTGTTGAGTGACCAGGATGAAAACCTAGATTCAAGGTTGGTGTCATGGCTGTGTGTGGGCAGGCTGGAAAAAGGACCCAATATGCAGACTCATGGTCGCAGAATTTAAACTCAAAGTCCACTGCTTTATTGCAGGCATAAGTCAAGAAACTGAACAAAACTAGGAGGGCTGGAGACTGAACTTGAAACAAAAACACACAGGCCAGAATGAGGGTACGATGCGATGCTGAACCAAAGAAAACACAGACAATAAATACCAGAGGAAAATGAGGGAAAGAGGACCAGATGAGGAACACAGCTCATACAAATTAACAGGGAGACGAAAACTAGAAATATTGGTCCGTGGTCTAGCAAAAGAGCCATTTAAAAAAAAAATCCTATTTAAGCCTTAAAATGAAGGTCAAACATCCTTTTAAATTAGCCTATTAACATCATGAACTGGTGTATTAACAATGATGACAAATTATCATGCTGCAACAGGTTACTTTAAAATGACATTAATATCTCTAGTTTTTTTTTTTGTGGGTTTACAGAAGTTAAAAAAAGTTGGTCCGGGAGATTAGTCATTTAATTACAATTACCAACAAAATCAAGCAACTGTGAAGTGTTTGATTAAAATTTTTTAATATACGCCAGTTTAAAATTAAACACTGGCAGTAAACTGTCACACAAATCTGTTTTTACTCTGTTAATTCTCTGCTTTTCTCATTGACTTTCTTTAAATACATTTGGGCTCCATAGCACAGAAGATTCAGAACTAACCATTTATGTGATTACATTTATACTGGCTATCACTACTAAGGTTCAGCAAAATTAAGAGAATAATTCACCGGGTAATAGATGTGAACTATGACGCACAAATTAAAACTTGTATAGGCTATAAGCCACAGATAGAGTGAGATCAGCAACTCATAGGATTTTCTTTTTTTTTTTGTTTTTTTTTGTTTTTTTTAATCAATGCTTGTGAAAAACATGCTTTGCTCCATAACTGACACCTTCAGTTTTACCATGAAAGATTAACTGCAAAGGCAGCTTGGTTTGTGATCCATGTCTGTTTTAAAAGTGTATTACTGTCCAACTCCAAGAAAGACTTATCTTCCATAAAGCGCACCATCATCTATTTTAACTGTCACCGATGATTAAACTACTTAACAAAATTGAATAGCTTCAAGAGAGTTTTTTTTTTTAAACTTTGGGAAGTTTTAAGCAGATTAAGTCTTCACTTTACACTCCAGAACAACTTACAGAGAAAAGGAGAGTACTACTCTATTAGACATGTGATAGGGTAACTGTTAGAACCTCCACGTTTGTCCCCTGACATTACTTAGAAGCAGAGCACAACCCTAGATAGACCTTGTTAGCTCCCGCTGCCTGGAAGTATTGATTTGATTTTACCTCTGGGGCCCTACCCCTCGGCTGAACACAACTTGGTGGAGAAAGCAACCAGCTACCCTAATGCTGAAGGAGCCCTTGTAGTAAGTGATGTAGAAATTGCATAATGGAGAGTTTAATGAAGGCTCCCAGTTGGGTTCTAAGGCTAACGTTTCTTAATTAAACAGACAGTGTTAGGGTGTCCACTGAGACAAATGAAATGCAGGCAGATTAAAATGACACTGAAAGAGCTTCATAGGAAGGTGATTTGGTTGGATTTTGACAGATCTTTTTAAGGTGTGGCTATTAAGATTGCACTTCAGTATAACTTTGCCATGTTGTATTCCATTCTGTTGGCAATACACAACAGAAAGCATCGTTTTTGAGAACAAATTTGATGCAGAAATAGTTTGGATTTTTTGGAAATTCCCATGTCCTTCTCAGGCACACATACATTTTTTTCTTTCTTTTTTAATAGTATGTACCAGACAGGTAAGTGTTGTTTATAGTTTATAGTTGTAATTGGTCTTTTATATTGACTTTTGTGAAGTTGTGGGAGGCAGAGATTACAGGCTTAGCAAGGTCTCAAACCTTTCCAGGAGAGCAGGGATTATGTAGCAAAGATTCTGGCTTGTCTGAAATTTTAAAAAAACACACACACACATCCTTTCGTCCTATTTTTACATCAGCAGGATAGACTTGGCTGACTTTTTAGAACAGCTTTGCTGCATTTAATAAATGCATGTACCACTGAGTGCATGAAATGTGAAAATTCCTTTTGAAAACATAACTCAAGTGTCGAAATAAATTGCAATGTGTCAAAAAATAATTTTACCTCAAGAGTATGTATTAAATATGAATATATATAAATATGACTGATATGTCAAATTTTTATAGTACACCACTATCTTATTTGAGCTTCTGTTTTGTGCAACAGTACGCACGTTTAGTTTTAAATCATTATTCATTTGCAAACAAATAACTCTGTGTACAAAGTACAGACACAGTCCTCAGTTTAACCTCCTAGGACCTGGCGTCCACATATGTGGACATCACATTTTGGGTTATTTAGACCAAAATACTCAATTTTGCTCTACAAGGGCCTGATATCCACTTACGAGGACATTATACTGCTACTGTTCTATCAAAATTTTAAACGAATATCCTCATATGTGACTCTTATTTTTCTTAAAAACAAAAATAAGGTAAAAAAAAAAAATCTGGTAATTCTTTGTTTTTACGTTCACTAGGCCCCAATATGCCAAAATATCAAAGAGAAATTATAAATGCATGCCGTGGAAGAGTTCGGGTCTTAGGAGGTTAATGTATTGCATTATTATTTTTAGACATTTAGACACTTTTAAAACATTATAGAGATTTGACTTCTTGGAAAGGCTTGGACTTTTTCTACTATATGGCCTTTCCAAGCCAGTGCAACAAAGGGTGAACCACTGAGTAAAATGTAGGACCCAAGGGAAGTTGATTATTCACATAAAATAACCTTGGGCCTACTGATAAACAGGTTATGCTACCACCAGGAAATGTTGCTGTGAAATTTCTTGGAATGCTTTAGATCAGATATTTTCAAGTAGCTATGCAAGTAGTACTCTGTAAATCTTTGGCAATACTGGAGGGACAGATTTAGTGAGCCTTATTTCTTTTTTTGTCTGTCAACTCAAACTGCAGCTTTTTAAGTTGGTTTTTTTCTGTGTGTTTCTACTGCTACATTAACCTCCTTTGACCAGTGGACTACAATAGGAGGAGAAGTGAAAGTTGTATTATTCCCAAACATTTGTGAAGTTTCCACAGAAGGTGCTTCTTCATCCCTAAATAGTACAATAGACTTCAGTTGGTAATCAGGTGAAAATGAATGGTACACTAGACATAATGAAAGACCCCTCAGCCACCAGGAGAGCACCGCTTTTAAACCTGGTTTCATTTTTTCCCCATGTCATCAGAAATGTAATGTTAAGGACAATAAATCATCTTCTTAAAAAAATTCAACTCCTCCCAAGAAGGTATAGTTCGAAATGTACTAAGTTGCCATTTTCACAACTGCTGGCAGACCCACCAAACAATCACCAAACTGAAGATCTTCAGAAATTTGCCATTTAGTGGTGAAGAAAACTCGGCTAAGCCTGAAATTAAGCTACATCCCCCAGGCTAATCCACCATTATACAATCCCCTTTAACTCTAGACTACCCTGAGGAGAGTGAAAGAGGGGGAACTGGGATGATATGGTAAAAAATTCTAGAATTTGAACTTAATCAGTTTAATTATGTCACCATCATGTCATCTGTGCAGTTCAGACATTAATGCTTCAGTGATCTCATCTGTGGACTATAAAGCTACAAAACAATATAATACTCAGTGCTGCACATTTCAACACAAACTATGTCAGTGCACAAATCACTTAGATTCCCCCAAATAATATGCTCTGGGGGAAAAATACACTGCTCTGAGAAATCCAGTCATTTTCAATAAAAAATGAGAACATAGTAAGGGCTAGTCACTTTAAATCAAAATATGAAACTCATTAAATGTAGTTGCTTATAGTTTTGCAGAGCCAAGTGAGGGGAGCAAATGTCAAGAAGAGATTCATGTTAAAAAGAAAGCCTTTTGTATAATATATCTCTAACATAACCTTCTACTGCTCACCACCCACAGCCTGAAGCCCAAAGCAAGTGATTCAGACTTGGCTATTTCATCAGTCACCATGTCCAAAAGCAACATTGTAAGGGGGCCCACACTGTCACAGGAAATATTGTGTGAAAGAAGAACAGAAGGAGAGGGCAGGAATACCATTGTGCCCTTAATGCATTTCTTTGATAAGAAGAAAAAAAAAGTATACAAGAGAAGAAGGGACAAAAAAACCTCCACAATCGCATCTTTGTCCCTGTAGGAAATGCTTAAAAAATATAAAAAAGAGAAGGAAAATAAGTTGAAAAGGGGTGAGTATGAAGAAAATGCATAACCCAGGGTCACAGACAGAAGACAAAGGTTTGTCCTCAAAGTCATTAATTGCCTGTGTGAAAGGCTGCAGCCTTCAAACACACACCTCCCTTTCTT